>NC_084606.1:1991564-2013064 GCF_033807715.1 Cololabis saira
ATGCTAACTAACATTTTAACAAACAGTTAACAGGCTCTTTGTGTAATTAATTACAAAGTATATCCTCAAACTATGACCTACTAGTGTAAACTTGTCTAAAATGTGTTGAAAAAGGTGATTTTAGAGGATTATTATTATTATTATTACTATTACTATTATTATTATTATTATTATTATTATTATTATTATTATTATTATTATTATTATTATTATTATTGTCATTATTATTATTATTATTATTATTATTATTATTATTATTATTATTATTACTATTATTATTATTATTATTGTCATTATTATTATTATTATTATTATTATTATTATTATTATTATTATTATTATTATTATTATTATTATTACTATTATTATTATTATTGTCATTATTATTATTATTATTATTATTATTATTATTATTATTATTACAATTACTATTATTATTATTATTATTATTACAATTACTATTATTATTATTATTACTATTATTATTATTATTATTATTACAATTATTATTATAATAATGATAATAATAATAGTAATAATTATTATTATTATAATTATTATATATATGGAGCAACAACAGCTCCCGCTTGGAGGTTTTCAAACTTTATTGAACAAAATTCTGTAGAGTTTACAACAAAAGGCAAATGAAACAAAATAATCAATTATCTACAGATATTCAACATTTGGGCGGTTGAGATCAAAAAAAAAAAAGATACATTTACTGACAAGCTATGGAAAGTGTATTAATAAAAATTAAGAAACAAAGACATCGTTTCATATAAGCTTTTGGCAATATCGTTTTTTTCACGTATCGGTTTTAGAGACGCTGCTTCTCAATCCTGGTCCTCGTGTTCCCTGTCCTGCATGTTTTAGATGTTTCCTGCACCAACACACCTGATTCTAATTAAAGGTCCTCATTAGTCACCAAGGTCTGCACAACTCTGTTGATGACACACGTACTTTCATCACGGTGTGCTGAAGCAGGGTATTATGTAAAACATGCAGGACACCGGCCCACGAGGACCAGGATTGAGAAACACTGAGTACAGTTTACATTCATTTTTCAGATGTACAATGGAGGGTTTTCTGTTATTCCATTTGCATTTATGTATGTGATATTTACCTAGTAAAATAATTATGTTGACCATGTTTGATATATTTCTTGGAAGATTATCCATAAATTAAGATTTGTTTGGAGTCAACAGCTCCTGCTTGGAGGTGCAAACACCAACCGAGCTGTTCTGCAGAATAAATGGGTGTTGCGTTCAGGCCACCGGGCAACGACGGGCAACAGAGACATAGTTGCATCGCAGATTATTTGTGCATTGATTGAATGAAATCCTTTCATGTCCACGTAACTGAATTTATTATGTGATGGTGCTTTTATTGTGATTTGGGTGCAATCTATAGCTCCAATTATGTTTGGGAATCCGGCGATGGCGTGAAATCCTCGTTTAATTTGGGCTTGTTGGTGATGTGTGTATGGAAACTGGGTGTAAATTAGGGCCAGAGAAATTATTGCATCCAACACTGCCGGCATGATTTTGCTTAGTGTCGGCTGCGAAACTGCGCATATGTCAAAATGTTCCGGTGGGAAAAAATCCCAGGGTGGACAGGAGGAGCTGGATGTGACTGGGATGGCTTGCGTTTTGTCTCTCGCTCCATTATTGTAAATCACGGCATAGATCCATCAGAATGTTTTTGGGGAAGCGCTACCTGCTGAGCAGCCGCTCCGTGCTCTCACAGATAAACAGATCAGCGCGCTCTTTGAAAACGCGCTCCCTCGGAGCGCAAATCCTCCAACACTGCAAGATAAGCCGTGGTACTTGTATTTTCTTTTCAGGTCGTCCTGCCAAAGCTGTCTTTTATAGCTTTTCACACCAATTATTCAAAATGTCTGAATTACTTATGGAGAATTTTTATTAATTGGAGGAAACGGGGAACATGTGCACATGTTCCCCGTTCAGTCACAGTTCAGCAATCTCAAACTTCACATGTAAAGTTTGAGACTCTTTTAATGGGTTCTATTTGTAGTTTCACTGTTCTACCACTAGGTTTTGTGTGTACGCATGGTCGGAGCTGTGCGTATATTTACACGTGTTTCTGCGCACAAATACATGTTGATAAATACCATACTTTGTGTGGGAATGCTCGTACGCACGCTTTACGCACAGATCTGTGCGTACGAACGATTGATAAATGAGGGCCCAGGACTTAACCTGAAACAGTTTTTTCCTCAAATGTACACTTTTCAAGATATGAGCGCTCAAGCGAGGACTGGAAATCACTTTTTTGTCAAATCTAGAGTGAAGTTCTAATTTTTTAGAGTGAGAGAAACAGTAAAAAAATGACCATAATTTTTATTTGTAACTCGAGCTCACGGCCGAGCCTTAAAAGCTAGACAAATAATTTTTGGTCAGAATGTAGACAAAGATGTTGGGATTCATAAAATGTGACTTTGACAGGCGTGGTGTGCACAAAATTTGAACGGGAGGGCTAACAGCCACGCCAATTCCTGCCACGGTCTCCATTGACTGCAATGTTAAAAAAGTTTTCTTCAAAAAAATCTCACTTTTGTTTTCGAACTGCCGTTACTAACACATTTTAAGGAATATCTGAATAAAATTAAGATTGTCAGAATCTTCCGGGTTCTGTCTCTCTCACAATGTCTTTGTTTTTCTGCTAGGAGCTACGGTTTTCTCACAAATCTGAGTTCTTTGAGAACTTGTCACAACGCAAAACTCCGGGTTTTTCTCAATGCGAACCTTCCTCAGGTTCGAGGTTGTTGTTTCCCGGGCAACCGGAGCACAGCTGTTGACTGATTAGACTGAGCATGACTGGTCACATGACCCAGTCAGTAAAGACTTAATATACTTTAACCTGGAAAATGGAGAAATCTGAACCCTGACCTTTTGACCTTGGTTCTGGTCCTGAGGGGGTTGTGTGGTTCTGGTTTTGGGGTCCAGGTGGTTCTGGTTTTGGGGGGTCCAGGTGGTTCTGGTTTTGGGGGGTCCAGGTGGTCTTAGTCAGGTGGTTCTGGTTTTGGGGGTCCAGGTGGTTCTGGTTTTGGGGGGTCCAGGTGGTTCTGGTTTTGGGGGGTCCAGGTGGTCTTGGTCAGGTGGTTCTGGTCTGGGGTCTTCATGTTTGTCCTGATCTTCTTCCTGCAGAACGTCGGAACAAGTTTCAGTCTCCAGGAGACCCCCCACCCATCCAGAATCTGCTGTCCCTGCAGAGTCCAGCGCTGCAGGACGAGTTCCTGAGAGGTGAGAGACCTGGACCAGGAACAGAACCAGGTACCCTACGCCGTAGGCTCTGCGTTGGTGATGCAAAACCATGAACCTGCCCTGAGCAGCTCTGAGGAGAGACGGGAGGGAGGGGCTCCGTCCCGTCTTCGCACAGAGTGTCTTGATGATTTGCAATTACAGGCTGAGCCTACCGCTAGTTTTTAAACTGTAAAAAGTGGGGGGGACATAAACATGATTTTGAAAAGACGGGGGGACGTGTGCCCCCTGTTGGTCCGTGGCCCTCACGGCGTTTAGCGCAGCAACGACGTGCTGCCACTCACTCTCTTTATTTCATTCATTCATTCATTCATTCATTCATGGATAAAAAACGGATATTTCCCCCTCCACGTTTTGAAAAATTCCATCGTTTACACGAGATCGTTTTCAAAATCTCTTCGTTTACACGAACCCGCATAAATACGCTGTTAACGTCATGCAAGCCAATCAGAATCCTGGAAAAAAACATCAACAAATGACACGAGTAACTTCCAGTTACTTCCAAGATGAACCAGAGTCTTTGGTTTGGAGTGACAGAGAAGTGGAGTTACTTTTAAGTGTGACGTTAGAATATAAAACAGGTAAAATACCAGAAAATATTGACGGTTACAAACTAATTGTAACCACAGGTGTCACTCATGACGCTGGTGACGTTTCTGTCTCATAATGTGACGTTCTGAAGCCTAAATGTCCGTTTCTCTCTGTTTACAAGCAAACGTGAAGACGGAGGTTTGAAAAATCTACACTTTGGCCGAAGTTTTCAGGAATTATGGTTTTTGGAGACTTTGAGCTTCGTTTTCGTGTAAACGAACGAACAAAACGCAGGAAAACACCAGCGTTTTTGCTCCGTGGAAACGGGGCCTTAATAATGTCATCACATATCAGAATTATAATATACTAGCGCTGATCGTGTCCTCTGTGTGTGAAGCTCAGCGTCAGTCAGGGCCACTAGCGGAGCAGGCGGGGCAGGCGGGGGCAGGGGGGGCGGCCGCCCCGCCTGCTCCGCGGGGGCCCACGCCGAAGAGGAAAAAAAAGTGTTCAGAATAAAATAAGGAAAGTTGGACTAAATAACAATTGCGTTCATAAGGATAAAGTTTTTACTAGGCAAAACCTAATAGGGTAACTTGATTAAATGCCAACATATTAAAGAGGTAAATTATGACACAAGAAATTCAGTTTTTTAACATATTTCATTCCGGTTCAGTGACTGAGGAACAGACGGCAAAATGAATAAATGTTAAAGGTTTACTCGTTACTGGGGACATCATTAATCAGGGGTCAAACTGGGCCGTCCGGGAGACTAAAAGTCTAAAAGTAATAAATGTTTCTGATGATTTCTGTGCTGAGTAAATAAAACTACATTTTCAACAAATACCAAAAAAAAAAAAAATAAGGATAAAGTTTTACTTTAAAGGCTGATTTATGGTTCTGCGTCACACCAACGCAGAGCCTACGCCGTAGGGTACGCGTTGGTGTGACGCGGAACCATAAATCAGCCTAGAGCAGCTCTGAGGGGAGACGGGAGGCAGTCAAAGCTAAGGTACGGCAAGGTTACGAGTCACAGAATTAACTAGAGTATCAACCAACACGTCCAGCAAATACTCATCACAGAAGTTTATGTAGCTGATCTGTGTGGTCAAGAAAACTGGAACTTTTTACAATGCAGTCTCACTCACTGCAAAAACTCTAAATCTTACCAGGAATATTTGTCTTATTTCTAGTTAAAATGTCTCATTTTTAGTCAAAAAATCTCATTACACTTAAAACAAGAGTCATCACCAGAAAAATAACTTATTTGACCATTTTCACCTGTTTCAAGTACATTTTCAATTGAAATATATCTAATAATAATAATAATAATAATAATCTGCCAGTGGAACAAGATTTATCTTCTCATTACAAGCAAAAAAATTATTATATTATTATTTTAAGTGAAAATCTACTTGAAACAGGTGAAAATAGTTGTTTTTGAGTCTTGTCTTAAATGTAATGAGATTTTCTTTGACTAAAAATTAGACATTTTAACTAGAAATAAGACGAATATTCTTGTTAAGATTTTGAGTTTTTGCAGTGTAAAATCACTAGTTAAATCAATCATGTTGCGTTTGTAGTTATTTTATATGTATTAAGTAATAGAATAATCAATTCAAATAGACAGAGTAATTCCATAAATGTATTCAAAAAACAAACATTTACATTTCCCCTGAAGCCGAGCTGGCGGCTGGACCTTCATACCCGACTGATGCCCCTGACGGGAGGGGAGGAGGGGTAGCGGGGCTGCCGGGTCGTCTTCGCAGTGAGAGTGTCTTGATGATTTACAATTACAGGCTGATCCTACCGCTAGTTTTTAAACTGTAAAAAGTGGGGGGGACAAAAACATGATTTTGAAAAGACGGGGGGACGTGTGTCCCCCTGTTGCGCCGCGGCACTCACGTCGTTTAGCGCAGCAACGGCGTGCTGCCACTCACTCGCTTTATTTTATACTATTTATATACTTTTTCTACATTTACTGTCACCACCAGATAATGTGGTTTTCCTGGTGCTTTTCCTGTCCTCCACCTCATCCTCAACATCTCCATCTCAGTCTCCGTGAAATTCAGTGTCTCGGTGGCTCGACACGTCTCATTCATCCTGACGCCCGAACAGGCTGCAGGTGGCGCTGCACATGCTCAGCAGCTCATTCATATGCAAATTAAGGCTGGGACTTTAGCCGGTTAATTTCGATTAATTAATTACAGAAAAAATAGTGCGCTAAAAAAAATAGCGGATTTTAATCGCATTAGTTTTTTCGCCTCGGAACGTTTCTCACGGGACGACTTTCACACGGACGGCACACCAACCAACGCAGACTTCCACCCTAATGATATTTACTGATATTTACTCAAAAGTGTGCCAAACTTCCGTATACTTTTTAGTATATACTTTTTGGTTTGGCATTTGGGACGCACCGAGAGAGTTATGACACTTACGTGGACTCCCATTGTGAGCTCCACGGCGAGATCAGAGCGTTTTACAACTCTCTCTCTCAAGGTTCTGCAACCAACGTACATTAGTGTTACAGTGAAATGCGGCCGTCGTCATAACACAAGTGGTTACCACACACGTTAAAGATGAATGAAGTTGCAGACAGAGGGTCTCGTTGGTCCCGTGGAGGGAAATGTAGTTTTAAAAACCGGATGGATGGAAGCGTGCTCTGTTTTCTAAAGTGTTTCCATGTTCTGGAATGAACTGGAAACAGTTGAAAGTATTTTGTTATATTTAAGTGTTTACAGAAGGTCCTTGACTATAGGCTACCTGTCTCATTCAATGTGCATACTGCATATATTTAATTTACTGCCCTTTATAGCAAATTGCACTGATTTGTTCATGGTGAAGCACCACCTTGATAAAAATAAATGTTTCATAAATTGAACATATGTTTTCACTAGTCAATCACACTCGTATACAAAAATCCATTTGAAACAAACACAAAAAGGAAATCTCATTGTTCTCGGGTCTAAAATTGATATGCGATCAAATTGCGATTAATTGCGATTAATTAATTACAAAGCGTGTAATTAATTCGATTAATTTTTTTAATCGAGTCCCAGCCCTAATGCAAAAACTACTTTGCATTGCCCATTTATGGTATGAAGTGGGCGTGTAGAGGGCGGGATATGAGGAGAATTCACCTTCAACCTTCCAGCTGGACTGGGATTTATAAAGAGAACATTGCGTGCACACGGTTTTATAAATCTGGATTTCTTTTTTGCGCCATTTTCGGCTTTTGGCTTTACGTGCACCTTTAGTCTGAATCCTACACACTCTTTTATAAATGGTCCAGGTCCAGGTCCTGAGAGGTGAGAGACCTGGACCAGGAGTCAGGGGTCGGGGTGGTACTAGGGGGGGAAATCTGGACCTGGACCAGGACCAGGACCAGGATGGTCCTGGGGGGTTGGGGATCTGGACCAGGACAAGAAAAACATGAAGAAGAATCCAAAATTAGGAAAAACGTGACTGTGGAAACATGAAGGGAGAAAACCGTCCGGACCAGCAGGGAAAGACTAGACCAGATCTACAGAAATGATAACGAGACACAGGTGACGACAATCAGCGCTGATGGAAACAGGAAGTCAAAGCAGAACTGAAACTCAGGGACATGGCCTTCAAAATAAAACAGGAAATGTCAACATGAAATGTGAAACCCTGACAGAGGAAAGTTTAAAGCCACCAGGACGATACGTGATCGTATCCAGGGAACAGTTTTAGGATCGGGGGTCCAGGTCTCAGGGACCCGGTCCTTTTTTCTCGACATTTTGACTTTTTTCTCGAGATTGTACTTCAACATTAATCTTGACATTTTGACTTTTTTCTCAACATTTCAACTTTTTTCTTGACATTTCAACTTTTTTCTCGACTTTTTTCTTGACATTTCGTCTTTTTTCTCGACATTTTGACTTTTTTCTCGACATTTCTACGTTTTTCTCGAAGTGCATAATGAAAAATAAACCTCCACCAGTTCTAACTAATAAAGAAACATGCAGCATGTGTTTCTTCATTCTAATTCTGATACAAGACTTTTCATTTTTTGCGGCTCCAGACATATTAGTTTTTTGTGTTTTTGGTCCAATATGGATCTAAAACATTCTGGGTTGCCGACCCCTGAACTATGTGAACTTTGACCTGGTTCAAAGTGAAAACGGTGAACTATGAACATGAACTATTCATTTTTAATCTCTGTGAACTTTGACCTGGTTCAGGAGAAGTAGGAACTTCTTAACTCTGTTAACCGTAAATGTAAAATCAACTGCTATGCAGACGACACCCAGCTGTAGATAGATAGATAGATAGATAGATAGATAGATAGATAGATAGATAGATAGATAGATAGATAGATAGATAGATAGATAGATAGATAGATAGATAGATAGATAGATAGATAGATAGATAGATAGATAGATAGATAGATAGATAGACAGACGACACCCAGCTCTACCAACGTGATTCAGACTCTCTTCTGGACCCGACCCGTCGACCAGAACCTTCTATTGAGAAGGTTTTATCATATTTGCCTCGTTTTTTCCCTTCCAGACTCGATTGATGGTGAACTACGAACGTGAACTGTTCATTTTTAAACTATGTGAACTGAACTTTGAACCAGTTCATGAGAAGTAGGAACACTGACAGAGTCAGTGAAACAGTTTTTTCCTAAAATGTACACTTTTCAAGATATGAGCGCTCAAGCGAGGACTGGAAATCATTTTTTTGTCAAATCTAGAGTGAAGTTCAAATTTTTTAGAGTGAGAGAAACATTCAAAAAATAACCATAATTTTTATTTCTAACTCGAGCTCACGGCCGAACCGTAAAAGCTAGACAAATAATTTTTGGTCAGAATGTAGACATAGGTGTTGGGATTCATAAAATGTGACAGGCGGGGTATGCACAAAATTTAAACGGGGGGGTTAACAGCCACGCCAATTCCTGCAT
Organism: Cololabis saira; assembly: GCF_033807715.1. NCBI lineage: Eukaryota > Metazoa > Chordata > Actinopteri > Beloniformes > Belonidae > Cololabis > Cololabis saira. The sequence goes on from NC_084606.1 coordinate 2,000,313, forward strand.
CTGTCTCCATTGACTGCAATGTAAAAAAAACTTTTCTTCAAAAAAATCTCACTTTGTTTTCGTACTGCCGTTACTAACACATTTTAAGGAATATCTGAATAAAATTAAGATTGTCAGAATCTGCCGGGTTCTGTGTCTCTCACGATGTCTTTGTTTTTCTGCTACGAGCTACGGTTTTCTCACAAATCTGAGTTATTTGAGAACTTCTCACAAGGCAAAAGCTGGGGTTTTCTCAAAGCGAACCCGGAACATTCCTCATGTAGAGGTTCTTGTTGCCCCTAGCAACCAGAGCTCAGCTGTTGACTGATTAGACTGACCCAGAACTGGTCACATGACCCAGTCAGTACAGACTTCATATACTTTAACCTGGAAAATGGAGAAATCTGAACCCTGACCTTTTGACCTTAGTTCTGATCCTGAGGGGGTTGTGTGGTTCTGCTTTTGGGGGGTCCAGGTGGTTCTGGTTTTGGGGGGTCCAGGTGGTTCTGGTTTTGGGGGGTCCAGGGGGTCTTGGTGAGGTGGTTCTGGTCTGGGGTCTTCATGTTTGTCCTGATCTTCTTCCTGCAGAACGTCGGAACAAGTTTCGGTCTCCAGGAGACGCCAGCGACGCTAGCGCCGTCACGTCTCCATCCCGGTCCCAGGGCTCCTCCCCCCAGAGCTCCTCCCCCCAGAGCTCCTCCCCCTCGCCGTCTCCTAGCAACAGAAATGGTGAGTGCAACATTTATCCTCAAGGCTGGATTATGGTTCAGGGTTAAACCAACGCAGAACCTACGCCGTTGCCGTGACGCCGTTGCCCTGACGCCGTGACTCCGTTGCCGTGACCCCGTTGCCGCAACGCCGTTGCCGTGACGCCGTTGCTGTGACTCCGTTGCCGCAACGCCGTTGCTGTGACGCCGTTGCCGTGACGCTGTTGCCCTGACGCCGTTGCCGCGACGCCGTTGCCGTGACGCCGTTGCCGCAACGCCGTTGCCGTGACTCAGTTGCCCTGACGCCGTTGCCGTGACGCCGTTGCCGCGACGCCGTTGCCGTGACGCTGTTGCCCTGACGCCGTTGCCGCGACGCCGTTGCCTTGACTCCGTTGCCCTGACGCCGTTGCCGTGACGCTGTTGCCCTGACGCCGTTGCCGCGACGCCGTTGCCGTGACTCCGTTGCCCTGACGCCGTTGCCCTGATGCCGTTGCCGCGTAACCTCACTCTAACTCACTCTCTTCTCTTCCAGCTCGTCTCTCTCTCTCCAGCCCGGAACTCCTGGACGAGCTGAAGGCTCCGAGGAAACAACCGCTCCGCCACGTCGCCCCATCCAGGGGGAAAACCGTGGTGTTCCGGGGCCGGGGGGGAGGACAGGTGAGGTCACCGGGGGCGGGGGGGAGGACAGGTGAGGTCACCGGGGGCGGGGGGGGAGGACAGGTGAGGTCACCATCCATAGACATACCTACGTAGACGCCTCATGGAGCTGCTGATACGTCAGCGTCTCCGCCATATTGGATGTTCAAGACTGTAAACTAATACAAGTAAATTGAGTTATTTTCATAAAGCGCCTTTCTACAAAGAAATGTACGTTTTACGTCTTATTTATTCATTCACACACGTAATTTTTTCCTCTTTTTCTCTCTTTTTCCTCTTTTTTCCACTTTTTTTCTCATTTTTTAAATTTTTTCCTCCCTTTTTTTTCCTCTTTTTTCCTGTTTTTTCTCATTTTTCCTCTTTTTTTCATCTTTTTTCCTTATCTTTATAAAGCATCTTTCTACAAAGAAATGTACGTTTTACGTCTCATTTATTCATTCACACACGCACTAATATACTTGGAAACAGTTAGGCACCAAATATAATATATTTAATTTTCTCAGATGGTAAAAATAAGAACTTTATTGATCCCACATAGGAGTAATTCAGGTTATATCAGAGAACAAGGTAGTGCCGAAAAACAATATATATCCTATCCCCCCTCACAAAAATAAGACAAATATATTTTCTCACCAACAAAAATTTTTTGCAGTTCTTTTATTTTCTGAAAAATGGTTCAAATGTTATTTTATTGTTTGAAAAATGGTTCAAGTGTTACTTTATTGTCTGAAAAATGGTTCAAATATGTTATTTTGTTATTTGAAAAATGTTAAATTTGTTTTGTTAATGAGAAAATACGTTTCTCTATTTTTCTTATTTTAGTGAGGGGGATATATATAGTTTTGTTCTCTATAGCTGATATAACATGAATTACTCCTAATGTGGGATCAATAAAGTTCTTATTTTTGCCATCTGAGAAAATTAAATATATTATATTTGGTCCTAACTGTTTCCCAAGTATATTAGTGCGTGGGTGAATGAATAAATGAGACGTAAAACGTACATTTCTTTGTAGAAAGATGCTTTATGAAAATAAGGGAAAATGAGGAGAAAAAGAGGGAAAAAAGAAGAAAAAATGAGAAAAAAGAGGAAAAAAGAAAACGACAGAAAAAGAGGAAAAAATGACGTGTGTGAATGAATAAATGAGACGTAAAACGTACATTTCTTTGTAGAAAGGCGCTTTATGAAAATAAGTCCATTTACTTGTATTAGTTTACAGTCTTGAACATCCAATATGGCGGCGACGTTGACGTATCAGCAGCTCCATGAGGCGTCTACGTTTATATGTCTATGTCACCATCCATCCAGCTTCCTGTCCCAGAACCACTTCCTGTTTCATCTGGTTCTATTTCCCAGAACCACTTCCTGTTTCATCTGGTTCTATTTCCCAGAACCACTTCCTGTTTCATCTGGTTCTATTTCCCAGAACCACTTCCTGTTTCATCTGGCTCTACTTCCTCCTGCAGGTGTCTGACTCCGCCCCCAGCTCCAGCCGGGCCAATCAGAGCGTTCCACACCGATGACACGGCTCCCCCTGAAGCTCCGCCCACCAACGACCAACCAGGACCAGGAGCCACGCCCCTTCCCTTAGCCACGCCCCTTCACCAAACCACGCCCCTGACCTGAGCCACGTCCCTTCATTAACCACGCCCCTTCCCTGAGCCCCGCCCCTGACCTGAGCCACGCCCCTCCCCTTAGCCTCGCCCCTTCACCAAACCACGCCCCTTCCCGGAGCCACGCCTCTTCCCGGAGCCACGCCCACCGTTGTTTTAAATTAATTTCACTGATGACGTCATCAGATTGAAGCAGCTGAATAAAGAAGTTGTAGATGATGATGCTGTGGTCATGTGATCATTGTTCCTGCTCAAGCCCCGCCCCTAACTCCTAACCCCGCCCCCAGTTTAACCCAGTTTAACCCAGGTTAAACCGGGTTAAACCGGTTTAACCCATTTTAATTTAATTTAATTTATGGACATAGCAATTACACTGGACAAACCAGATGCATTGATTTAGTGTTTAAGTGTTTTAGCACAAGTGCTAATTCGCAACACTTGTCCATAGGCAGCTTTTGAACAGAATAGAGAGCAATAAAATATTAAGATAACAAGAATGAGAAAAAAAAAAAATAACAATAAATCAAAGAAATACAACCAATTTCCATTTAGAAACATAAAAAGACAACAAAGCAAGCAGTCAACGTGTTAAGAACTATTCATGTGTCACTGCTGATTAGATTTGAACCGCTGTTTGAGTCCTTTGCTAAAAGCTTTTGTGTTGGTCTCTTATTTTAACAAGAATCCACATCTAGGCTGGACTGGATGATGAGGCTTTTATTTTGGCAGCTGCAATGAGCGACACACACACACACACGATGTGGTTAGCACCTCCACTGGCTTTCAACATCATTAGCAGCAAGCTGGAAACTGCTAACAGCATATTAAATAAAGTGCATTTCAAAAGATCATCATTACAGTAAAATTGACATACATTTTAACAAAATACTTTTATCAGGTGATCGTATAGTGGTTTTAAGTTTTACAATTAATTTAACTAAACTTTTTTTTTTTAAAGATTTTTTTGGGCTCTAGTGGCAGTTTCATTTTAACCAACATCATCCTTTTTAAATATTTATGAAAATAGAAAAATATTATAACAAAAAAATTGGCAGTTAGAATAAATAACCAAATTGCCTTAAACCAGCAAACACATCAGACTACATGAATAACAGCAATGATATTGCTTAACAGTATGAGCCTGAAAATGTGACTTAAAATGATATAAAACGGAGCAGAAAAATGTACCTGCAATGATCGAGACAACACACACACACACGATGTGGTTAGCACCTCCACTGGTTTTCAACATCTATGATGCAAAATACAAAGTTCGGCAAAACCAAGGTAAGTGACGGCAGAAACAAAACAAAAACACACCGAAATAGCATGGCAACTTGAACTTGAAGTTACCTTAGCTGCAGAAGTCAAAGAGTGTTTTTTAATGGCAGCCTGTCTGACAGCAAGGAGCTGCACTGTGGGGTACCGCAGGGGAGCTGCCTTGGTCCCATTTTTTACTCGATTTTTACAAATGATCTTCCATTAGTGTTGAAGAATGCAAAAGTTGTCATGTATGCGGATGATTCGACCACGTACAGTGCTGCACCGACAAATATTGAACTATCTGAAATCTTGAACATCGAACTCGAGAAAGTGGTTGACTGGGTGCATAAAAATAAATTGGTGTTAAATATCTCTAAAACAAAAAGACGATATTTGGTTCCAGACATGCATTAGTAAATGATCCTCAACTACAGCTGGCAGTTGATGGAACACAAACTGAGCAAGTTAACAAGATCAAGTTACTGGGAATAGTTTTGGATAACAAACTTTCATGGTCAGAACATATCAATCACATTACGAAGAAAATGGGTAAAAGTATTGCAGTAACAAGAAAGTGCTCCAAGTATGTTGAACCGGATACTCTGAACCAAGTCCTTAAGGCTCTAGTGTCGTCCCATCTGGACTATTGCCCAAGATATTAATAAACTTCAAATTGCACAGAACAAAGCAGTTAGGATTGCTTTAAATTGTTCACTGCATGCAAATATCTTAAAAATGCATCAGCATTTATCACGGCTGTTGGTTGTAAACAGATTCAAATTAAGTCTCCTGACTTTCAAGAGGAATTTGATTAATAGTAAAAAATACAATATTTGGCAGATCAGATAGTTCTCACTAGAAACGTCAATAAATATCCAACCAGACAATCATGTTACGATCATTTACTGGCACCTAAGCCAAGAACTAACTGTTTTAAACACACAGTTTTATACAGAACTGTCACAGGATGGAACATTACCTTATAACATCAATATTACATCAAAATACAGTTTTAAAAAGGTAGCTAAAGACTTTTTACATAAAATTCAATGAGTAACAAATATATCACATGCTATAATTTATTACAGAAATGTATTTGTGGGTTATACTTCGTGGTTTTGGAATGACTGTATGATTCCTTTTTTTTTTTTTCACCACTAATGTATTTTAGACTTAAAGTTTGCTGTTAGTGTATATTATGACTCGGTGTTACGGTGATCTGTAACAGCGATAAATGTGTGTATGTATGGACTATGTATGTTCTTTTAAAATTGCATTGGGGACCCCAGGAAGATTAGCTGATGTAGCGACATCAGCTAATGGGAATCCTATAAATAAACATAAACTTCAGTTACATGACTGTGCATGTGTGGCAGGGTGGAGAAGTTGATGGGACACGCACCTGTGTCCCATCCGCCTGAGTGGATCTCTCCACCCTGCCTGCCTTATAAGGCGGAGCTGGACAGCAGAAAAGGGTCGGTCGGGCCCCCGTGGCACGCGCCCTGCCACATCTGGCACCCAACGTGGGGCCTCGAAGGACGGAGAGACACAGAGCTTCGTGCAGACCCTTTTATTAACTCACAAACACCACACACAGTGCAGAAGCACATAGCATGACAGCAGCTCCTCCGACCCTTTTCTGCTGTCCAGCTCCGCCTTATAAGGCAGGCAGGGTGGAGAGATCCACTCAGGCGGATGGGACACAGGTGCGTGTCCCATCAACTTCTCCACCCTGCCACAGCATGTTACAAGATTTATCACGTTAGTTTTAATGCAGTTAATAAACCTTTTTGCAGAGCACCAAAAACTCGTGGCTTACCATTAGCAGCAAGCTGGAAACTGCTAACAACATCCGGTTTCCGGTCATAAAAATAAGAGACCTGAACCGAACTTTACTTTGTACCAGCAGATGGCGCTGTTGGACTCGTCATTGCAGGACACTTATACACGGACTATATAGCATATTTCAGCAGGAATTTCAATAAAACAAAAGATATTCTTACACCCGTTACATGTAGAGGCTCTAGGATTCATCGTGGTTGTGGAAGCCTGTGACCGTGATGTGATGCAGTTTGATAAATAATAAAGAATCATGCATGTATAGTTTTGCAGCTTGGTGACACAGGTTCCTTCTGATAAAACGATAACAGTTAAGATTTAGTTTGACCTTGTTACAGATGTACTTAACCTGACTGTTCAAATTTCAAATGTTTGTCTAGGATAATACCTAAGTACTTCACCTCATTCACTACTTCAGTGATTTCCTCCTTAATCCTGACCTGAAATACTTCATAATCAGGCCTGTTACGTCTGGAGAAACAGATGGACACCGTTTTTTTTACATTAAGAGTTAGGTGAGATAACTCAAGCCATGCCGAGATGTTTGATAAAGCCCGTGTCAAGTGCTGGGTGTTTTAGTGGACACATAGACGATGGTGTCATCAGCAAACATCTGGCAGCAGGTCGGCCGGTCATTAATGTACATAGTGAACAGCAATGGACCAAGCACGGATCCCTGTGGAACACCCATGCTGTTTGCCAACAGACTGGACTTCCCCCCATTGACCCAAACACACGGCTGTCTGCCCTCCAGGTATGATTTTATGATGTTATCCCTGTTTAACCCAGTTTAACCCAGTTTAACCCAGTTTAACCTGGTTTAACCCAGTAAACAATGCTGTGTTAAGTGATTAAAAAGTGCTGCACAAGAAGTTTCCTGATTATCAGCATAAAGCAGAAATCTGCAGAGAAGAGGAAACTTCTTATTGCTAAACAAACGAGAACAAGAACAAATCAATACCTTTCCACTGACTGTGACCACTCCCTTTCCCCCTTCCTTTAGGGTTAGCGTTAGCAGTTAGCTCTGTGACCTAGGGTTAGGGTTAGCAGTTAGCTCTGTGACCTAAGGTTAGGGTTAGCAGTTAGCTCTGTGACCTAAGGTTAAGGTTAAGGTTAGGGGTTAGGGTTAGGGTTAGGGTTAGCAGTTAGCTCTGTGACCTAGGGTTAGGGTTAGCAGTTAGTGCTGTGACCTAGGGAACACCCAGAGTGAATAAAGGGTTAGGGTTAGCGGTTAGCTCTGTGACCTAGGGTTAGGGTTAGCAGTTAGCTCTGTGACCTAGGGTTAGGGTTAGCAGTTAGCTCTGTGACCTAAGGTTAGGGTTAGCAGTTAGCTCTGTGACCTAAGGTTAGGGTTAGCAGTTAGCTCTGTGACCTAGGGTTAGGGTTAGCAGTTAGCGCTGTGACCTAGGGTTAGCAGTTAGCTCTGTGACCTAGGGAACACCCAGAGTGGTTAGGGTTAGGGTTAGCGGTTAGCTCTGTGACCTAGGGTTAGGGTTAGCAGTTAGCTCTGTGACCTAGGGTTAGGGTTAGCAGTTAGCGCTGTGACCTAAGGTTAGGGTTAGCAGTTAGCTCTGTGACCTAGGGTTAGCAGTTAGCTCTGTGACCTAGGGTTAGGGTTAGCGGTTAGCTCTGTGACCTAGGGTTAGGGTTAGCAGTTAGCTCTGTGACCTAGGGTTAGGGTTAGCAGTTAGCTCTGTAACCTAAGGTTAGGGTTAGCAGTTAGCGCTGTGACCTAGGGAACACCCAGAGTGGTTAGGGTTAGCGGTTAGCTCTGTGACCTAGGGTTAGCAGTTAGCTCTGTGACCTAGGGTTAGGGTTAGCAGTTAGCTCTGTGACCTAGGGTTAGGGTTAGCAGTTAGCTCTGTGACCTAAGGTTAGGGTTAGCAGTTAGCTCTGTGACCTAGGGTTAGCGTTAGCAGTTAGCTCTGTGACCTAGGGAACACCCAGAGTGGTTAGGGTTAGGGTTAGCAGTTAGCTCTGTGACCTAAGGTTAGGGTTAGCAGTCAGCTCTGTGACCTAGGGTTAGCGTTAGCAGTTAGCTCTGTGACCTAGGTTTAGGGTTAGCAGTCACCGCTGTGACCTAGGGAACACCCAGAGTGAATAAAGGGTTAGGGTTAGCAGTTAGCTCTGTGACCTAGGGAACACCCAGAGTGAATAAAAGCAAAGGAAGCAGAGGAAGGAATTCAGAGTATGTTGGAGATTTTACACGTCTCGACTGCTCTCCTTGCACAAGTCAAAAGATACTTAACTGTTTCTTCTTTTTGTCTCCAGAAAGTTTGATGATACGAATGTTAAGTGTATAAACCTAACATTTACTTGGTCCTTTGTGCCGGATGTCAACACACCTGATGGTCCCAGCGGATCAACACGAACACGGTGGACAAAGACCTCGGCCAAGGCACAAACCCTTTGACGGGACCAACTTTGAGTTGATCGCTGGGACCCGATGATTGACGACATCCAAGAGCAGGAGAGATAGACACAACACAGGGTAAATCAGTCTTATTATATAATAGTAATGTAGTAATAATATATATATAAAATAAAAAGGTTAAAGGCCTGAAGTGATTAAGAGGCCTAAAGTGAAGTTAAAGGCCTGAAGGAAGTGTTTAAAAGGCCTGAAGTGAATAGGCCGTGAAGGACATACGGGTCCTCTACTTAAAGAAGTAGTTTAAATTAGGCCTGTGTTGAAAAGATCGATTCTCCGATTTTAAATCGATTCTCATATTAATTCCTAAAAATCGATTCATATGTCTAAAGGAACAAAAAAAAAAAAAAAATTCATCATTATAACTTTTGGTTATTTTTTTGTTTATGCCCAAAAAAGGAATATTTTGTTAGACACAAGAATTACTGGTGCCATGTTTTTGCCTTTAAATATGTTTAAAGGTATGAAAACATTAAAATTTTCAGTTATAATTGCATAAATTGTCTATATTTCATTACTTTATTTACTGTCTTGGGGTTACATTTGCAAAAAATGCTAAAAACCAAATGCTCAAAAATTAAAAACCAAAATAGACCGAAAATGGAACAAATAAAAACGGAATGTGGGAAAAAATAAAACCGATTTCATTCGTCCTCTGTTTCCTCCTGGATCTGTTTGGTAATTCTACACGATGTTTCTGTTTCAGTTCTATCAGCATTCTGGGAGCTGTAAACTAGTATTAATATGTTACAGAACTACAGTCATATAATTCATGCAACAGCTGAAAAAACTGTTTTATTAACAGTAACCCAAATCAATATCGGAATCGAATCGGATCGAGATAATCGATTCTGAATCTTAAGAATCGGAATTGAATCGATTCTTGACAATTGAATCTATCCCCAGCCCTGGTTTAAATGCCGTTAAGAGGCCTGAAGTGTTGAGTTAAAGGCCTGAAGAAATATTAGTGCACAAAAAGCGGTGTGAATGAATGAATGAAAGGGGGAATATTTCAATAGAAATATTCCCATATTAAAAGAAGTGAGAAACAAGATTGGGTCTGATTGGATACAAAGGTAAGAAGTCTCCACCTGTAAACGGTAGAAGTGAGACTTACCACTCAGGTTTTTACCAAACTCGTCTCACGTAAATAAAAAACCAGTGTTAGGTCACCCTAGGTGACGCCAACCCACTGGTCCAAAGAAGAAGAAGAAACAATAAAATATGGGAAACGGGTCAAGTAAAAACTTTGAGAGTAAATTAAAGTCAAACGACTGGAAATGTATAGAAAGGGCACTCAAGCGTCTTTGAGTGCCCTGAAAAGCGCTATATAAATAAAATGTATTATTATTATTATTATTAAGACAGACCCCAAACAGGTTAAATACCTACAGATATGGGTGGAAAAGTTTGGTTATGACGGAGAATTAAATTCCCACAAGTTTAACCAAACTGTTCAGTGTTGGAAAGATGTGGCCCGGCGCAGGGAAAAACGGAGAGCGTGATGATACGAATGTTAAGTGTATAAACCTAACACTAGACAGGTCACATTTTTCTGAAAGCTCCGAAAAGGACATACAAATCCCTTGGTTGTAAAGGTCATTAAGTTTTGTTGAACCACGTCCGAAAAGTCAAGTCAGTTCAGGAGGGAATTTATATTTCTGTTTCCACTGATTCACCAGATCACTGACGGAGCTGAAAACAGTTTTAGCTCCGGAATGATTAGGTTTGGACTTTTTAGGCTGTGAACTCCATGTTTCAGAGTTCAAACACACACACACACACACACACACACACACACACACACACACACACACACACACACACACACACACACACACTCAGAGTTGTGTGTGTTTTCAGTCTAAAGTCCAGGTTTCAGGTCGTTCACCTTCTTGTTTCTCTCGTTTCTCTGGTTTCTCTGGTTCTTCAGTTTGAATCCACCGGAGGAGACGACGGACGGACGGACAGACAGACGGACTGAAGGACTGAAGGACGGAAGGACTGAAGGACGGAAAGAGGCCGTTGCCATGACGACAGAATACCACGACAACATCGAGGACGAGAGCAGCTCCTTCTGGAACAGAGGTGGGTCGTCTTCAGCTCCTGGTCGCTGGCGTGGTAACCACGGTAACCGAGCGTCTCCGTCCGTCTCTGTCCCCCTGAGGCGTGACCGTGGTAACCGTGGTAACCGTCTGTCTCCCTCTGTCTGTCCCCCAGAGTCCCATCCCAGCTCCTTCCTGAAGGTCTCCAGGTTCAGGACATGGATGTTTCCCTGCATCACCGGAGCCGTTATCCTGGTGCTGGTCATCGCCCTGGGGGCCACTAGTGAGTAATAACACTAACTAGAAAATTTCTGGAAATTTTGATATGGGCATGCCCTACTGCCCATTCGTCCCCTCTTGCTGCTTTGGTTTGGGGCTGTAGTGGTTGTGTTTAGGGTGGTTCTATGTCAGTTTGAGGTGTTTACGGTTGTATTGCATTCATTCCTGTGCTCCCATAGCTATTAATGGGGCGCGCTTTTTGGCGTCTAGCGTCCCCACGGCAACGCTTTTGACTGAGAATAGTAATGCCCATCGAGGCAAGATGGAGACGCATCTAACGGTGTATGCCATGCATGGGTGCACGTTCCGGTTCAGGCTACGTTAACGGATAGGTTTTTTTTCACCATGGTACAAAACCCCATCTGAATGAATGGGGCCATTTGGCATGGATTTTGACATAAAATTTCCTTAAATACCAGCTTCATGAAATTTCAATATGTTGAAGTCCACAGCGTGCCGAGTTAGGGAACATTTGTAAGATGTCTCTACAATAATCTGTTGCCTAGCAACAAGCGTCCAAAGTCAAACGAAAATAAAGAAAAAAATGAAAGGTCAATATCGCAAAAACTGTAATAACTAGCATGATGAAGTTTTATGGTCCTTTAGTGTCAATCGGGCCGAGTGTTTGAAAGTTTGAACGATGTCTCTAGGATAAAGTTCGGCCAATCAATAAGCGTCCGAAATTTCGCCTTTTTTTTTGCTTTTTGGCAACTAGCATTGCCACGGTAACACTTTTGACTGAGGAAAGTAATGCCCATCGAGGCAAGATGGAGACGCATCCAACGATGTATGCCATGCATGGGTGCACGTTCCGGTCCGGGCAGCATTAACGGACGAAAAAAAGTGCGGAATAATAATAGGAAAAGGGAAACCTTTTCTGTATACTAATATATCGCCTTCATTTTCATGTTTTTCCTCATTTTTTCGGGCGTGTTTTATTTTTTGGGGATTTTTTTTCCCACATCAGAGCCCGCTGGTGTGACGTGGGACTTTTGCGACTTTAGCTTGTTAGCAATATGCTAGCAACATTGCCCTTTGGGCCATTCTGGACGATTGCAATATGGTCATGCCACTACTTGGCATGACCATAATAATAATGGCCCTGGGGTCCACTAGTGAGTAGATCCATTAGAAAACGGGGGGACCGGGACCGCAGGCCAGAACGCAGCTCCCGAGGCTCCGGCCTGCAAACATGCACAAAAGAGAAAAAAGGGGGGCCGGCACAAGAAACTACAGGAGAACTACAAGTCAAAATTTCGAGAAAAAAGTTGAAATATCGAGAAAAAAGTTGAAATGTCGAGAAAAAAGAGGAAAAAAGAGGGAAAAAAAGGAAAAAAAGAGAAAAAAAGAGGAAAAAAAGAGGGAAAAAAGATGAAAAAAAGGAAAAAAGAGGAAAAAAAGAGTAAAAAATAGGAAGAAAAGAGGAAAAAAAGAGCGATGGACAAAAACGATAGCTATGAGATACTTATAATAAATAAAAATGGTAATGGAGAAGAGAGGAAGGGAAGAGGAGAGGAGAAGAAGGGTGAGAGGCACCGCCCAGCGGATCATGTCCCCCCTGCAGCATAAGCCTATAGCAGCATATCTACCACCAAGCTATATTTGAGACTAACTATTATAGTCTTGTTCTATAGCTGCAACTATGACTACTGACTCTAACACACTAGAGTTTACACTACCTAGAGATTTACCAACACCAGCTAGAGGTTTACTAAACACTAACTATAGGCTTTACTAAACAGAAAGGTTTTAAGTTTAGTTTTAAAGGTGGAGGTGGTGTCAGCCTCCTTAACCCAGATTGGAAGTTGGTTCCATAGTAATGGTGCCTGATAGCAGAACGCCCGCCCTCCAAATCTACATTTAGAAACTCTAGGAACTACGAGTAAACCTGCACTCTGAGAACGGAGAGCTCTGCCAGGAACATAGGGCACTATCAGGTCCT
>NC_084606.1:2013564-2033509 GCF_033807715.1 Cololabis saira
CTGAAAAAAACCCTGAAACCCTAAAAAAACCTGAAAAAACTTGAAAAAAAACCTGAAAAAACTTGAAAAACACCTGAAAAAACCTGAAAAAAACCTGAAAAAACCTGAAAAGACCTGAGAAAAACTTGAAAAAAAACCTGAAAAAACTTGAAAAACACCTGAAAAAACCTGAAAAAAACCTGAAAAAACCTGAAAAGACCTGAGAAAAACTTGAAAAAACCTGAAAAAACTTGAAAGAACTTGAAAAAAACCTGAAAAAAACCCTGAAACCCTAAAAAACCTGAACAAACTTGCAAAAAAACCTGAAAAAACTTGAAAAAAACCTGAAAAAACTTGAAAAACACCTGAAAAAACCTGAAAAAAACCTGAAAAAACTAGAAAAAACTTGAAAAAAACCTGAAAAAACCTGAAAAGACCTGAGAAAAACTTGAAAAAACTTGAAAAAACCTGAAAAAACTTGAAAGAACATGAAAAAAACCTGAAAAAACTTGAAAAAACCTGAAAAAACTTGAAAGAACTTGAAAAAAACCTGAAAAAACCCTGAAACCCTAAAAAACCTGAAAAAACTTGAAAAAAAACCTGAAAAAACTTGAAAAACACCTGAAAAAACCTGAAAAAAACCTGAAAAAACTAGAAAAAACTTGAAAAAAACCTGAAAAAACCTGAAAAGACCTGAGAAAAACTTGAAAAAACTTGAAAAAACCTGAAAAAACTTGAAAGAACATGAAAAAAACCTGAAAAAACTTGAAAAAACCTGAAAAAACTTGAAAGAACTTGAAAAAAACCTGAAAAAACTTGAAAAATAACCTGAAAAAAAGTGTAAAAAAAACCTCCCTCCTTCAACACAGAAACCAGAGCAGCAGCTTGTCCTATCTCTCCCCATCCTCTCCTCCTCTCCTCCTCTCCTCCTCTCCTCCTCACCTCCCTCCCTCACCTCTCTCCAGCCTAACCTCCTGGCCCTGGCTGAGCTGAGCTGAGCTGAGCTGGATCCACCACCAGCAGCTCTACAGGTATACATATATATACAGCAGATCCACCACCACCACCACCACCACCAGCAGCTCTACAGGTATACATATATATACAGCAGATCCACCACCAGCAGCTCTACAGGTATACATATATACAGCAGATCCACCACCACCACCAGCAGCTCTACAGGTATACATATATATACAGCAGATCCACCAGCACCACCACCAGCAGCTCTACAGGTATACATATATATACAGCAGATCCACCACCACCACCAGCAGCAGCTCTACAGGTATACATATATATACAGCAGATCCACCACCACCACCAGCAGCAGATCCAGCTGGTCCTCTCTCTCCCCCCTATGTCCCAGCAGCTCTGAGGCTCAGGTTTGTAAACAGTGTGGGCGAGCGTGGAGGTGGCCGACATGGGGGGAGAGAGAGGACCAGCTGGATCTGCTGTAGTAGCTGTATACCTGTATATACCTGTATATACCTGTATATACCTGTATATACCTGTATATACCTGTATATACCTGTATATACCTGTATATACCTGTATATACCTGTGTATACCTGTATATACCTGTAGAGCTGCTGTAGTGGTGGTGCTGAGAGGAGCTGAGAGGTGGAGGTGGAGAGGTGGAGGTGTCTGCTGCTGGATCCAGTGTTGAAGGAGGGAGGAGGGAGGTGAGGGAGGAAGGTGAGGGAGGGAGCGAGTGAGGGAGGAGGAGAGGAGGAGAGGAGGAGAGGAGAGGAGGAGAGGAGAGGAGGAGAGGAGGGAGAGCTGGCTACAGCTGCTGCTCTGGTTTCTGTGTTGAAGGAGGGAGGGTTTTTTTTACACTTTTTTTTCAGGTGTTTTCAGGTTTTTTCAGGTGTTTTTCAAGTTTTTTCTAGTTTTTTCAGGTTTTTTCAGGTGTTTTTCAGGTTTTTTCAGGTGTTTTCAGGTTTTTTCAGGTGTTTTTCAAGTTTTTTCAGTTTTTTTCAGGTTTTTTCAGGGTTTTTCAGGTTTTTTCAGGTTTTTTCAGGTGTTTTTCAAGTTTTTTCAGGTTTTTTCAGGTTTTTTCAGGGTTTTTTTCGAGTTTTTTCAGGTGTTTTTCAGGTTTTTTCAGGTTTTTTCTATTTTTTTCAAGTTTCTTCAGGTGTTTTTCAAGTTTTTTCAAGTTTTTTCAGGTTTTTTCAGTTTTTTTCAGGTTTTTTTTCGAGTTTTTTCAGGTTTTTTCTAGTTTTTTCAAGTTTCTTCAGGTGTTTTTCAAGTTTTTTCAAGTTTTTTCAGGTTTTTTCAGGTTTTTTTTCGAGTTTTTTCAGGTTTTTAGTTTTTTTTCAGGTTTTTTCAGGTTTTTCAAGTTTTTTTCAGGTTTTTTTTCTTTTTCTTTTTTGCTCTTGTTTTTGCGTGCGAGCGTGCGTTTTTTCGTGCGTTTTTGCGTGCGAGCGTGCGTTTTTTCGTGCGTTTTTGCGTGCGAGCGTGCGTTTTTTCATGCGAGCGTGCGTTTTGCGTGTGTTTTTTCATGCGAGCGTGCGTTTTTTTCATGCGAGCGTGCGTTTTGCGTGTGTTTTTTCATGCGAGCGTGCGTTTTGCGTGCGTTTTGCGTGCGTTTTGCGTGCGTTTTGTGTGCGTTTTGCGTGCGTTTTGCATGCGTTTTGCGTGCGTTTTGCGTGCGTTTTGCGTGCGTTTTTGCGTGCGTTTTGCATGCGTTTTGCGTGCGTTTTTGCGTGCGTTTTGCGTGCGTTTTGCGTGCGTTTTGCGTGCGTTTTGCATGCGTTTTGCGTGCGTTTTTGCGTGCGTTTTGCGTGCGTTTTGCGTGCGTTTTGCGTGCGTTTTTGCGTGCGTTTTGCATGCGTTTTGCGTGCGTTTTTGCGTGCGTTTTGCGTGCGTTTTTGCGTGCGTTTTGCATGCGTTTTGCGTGCGTTTTTGCGTGCGTTTTGCGTGCGTTTTGCGTGCGTTTTTGCGTGCGTTTGGCGTGCGTTTTGCGTGCGTTTTTGCGTGCGTTTGGCGTGCGTTTGGCTCTGGTGTCTGGTGACACCAGAGACACCAGAGACACTAGAGGAAATAAATATGAGGATCCAGTAGATGAAACTATTACGGAATTATGTTGGGGATCGTGTAATAATATGATTTATTTTTTTATATTATGTTTTGTATGTTTGATCTGAATAAGTTGATCATGTGAGAAGGGTCGGCGTAAATAAGCAATAACTTCAGCCTATTCCTTTAGTTAGGTCTCCTTTTTTATTATGTGAACTAATGCTTTCAGTTGGTGTTTATATTAAGAATGACCTGGCCCAAATAAATATATTTTCATTCATTTTCATTCATTCATTTTCATTCATTCATTCATTGAAGGTTTAGCTCCTGAGTGTGGTGGTGATGCCGAGGCTGGTTCTGGTTCCTGCTCCAGTAAATGTGTTAGTTCTGGTTCTGGTTCCTGCATGCTCCAGTAAATGTGTTAGTTCTGGTTCTGGTTCTGGTTCCTGCTCCAGTAAATGTGTTAGTTCTGGTTCTGGTTCCTGCTCCAGTAAATGTGTTAGTTCTGGTTCTGGTTCCTGCATGCTCCAGTAAATGTGTTAGTTCTGGTTCTGGTTCCTGCTCCAGTAAATGTGTTAGTTCTGGTTCTGGTTCCTGCTCCAGTAAATGTGTTAGTTCTGGTTCTGGTTCCTGCTCCAGTAAATGTGTTTGTTCTGGTTCTGGTTCCTGCTCCAGTAAATGTGTTAGTTCTGGTTCTGGTTCCTGCTCCAGTAAATGTGTTAGTTCTGGTTCTGGTTCCTGCTCCAGTAAATGTGTTAGTTCTGGTTCTGGTTCCTGCTCCAGTAAATGTGTTAGTTCTGGTTCTGGTTCCTGCTCCAGTAAATGTGTTTGTTCTGGTTCTGGTTCCTGCTCCAGTAAATGTGTTAGTTCTGGTTCTGGTTCTGGTTCCTGCTCCAGTAAATGTGTTAGTTCTGGTTCTGGTTCCTGCTCCAGTAAATGTGTTTGTTCTGGTTCTGGTTCATGCGAAAAAACGCATGAAAAAACGTCCGAAAAAACGTACTTTCGTACTTTTTTTTGTGCGTTTTTTTGTGCGTTTTTTCGTGCGCTTTTTCCTCAAAATTTTGACTTTTTCCTCAAATTTTCAACTTTTTTATCGACTTTTTCCTCAAAATTTCAACTTTTTCCTCAAAAACATCCCCCACAATGCACCTCCCTCTCCTCCAGAGACACCAGAGACACCAGAGGAATGTACGGAAGAGAATCAGGCAGGAGAAAATTACAAATAATATTTTAGAGGAGGAAGATTTTTTTTCATTATGCACTTAAAGTCAAAATGTCTAGAAAAAAGTTGAAATTTTGATGAAAAAGTAGAAATTTTGATGAAGAAGTTGAAATTTGAAGAAAAGGTCGTAAAAAAAGTAGAAATTTTGAGAAAAAAGTTGAAATTTTGATGAAAAAGTTGAAATTTTGAGAAAAAAAGTTGAAATTTTGAGAAAATAGTTGAGAAAAAAGTTGAAATTTTGATGAAAAAGTTGAAATTTTGATGAAAAAGTTTAAAATTTGAAGAAAAAGTCGTAAAAAAGTAGAAATTTTGAGAAAAAAGTTGAAAATTTGATGAAAAAGTTTAAAATTTGAAGAAAAAGTCATAAAAAAAGTTGAAATTTTGAGAAAAAAGTTGAAAATTTGATGAAAAAGTTTAAAATTTGAAGAAAAAGTCATAAAAAAAGTTGAAATTTTGAGAAAAAAGTTGAAATTTTGATGAAAAAGTTGAAATTTTGATGAAAAAGTTGAAATTTTGAGAAAAAAGTTGAAATTTTGATGAAAAAGTAGAAATTTTGATGAAAAAGTTGAAATTTTGATGAAAAAGTTTAAAATTTGAAGAAAAAGTCATAAAAAAGTAGAAATTTTGAGAAAAAAGTTGAAATTTTGATGAAAAAGTTGAAATTTTGATGAAAAAGTTGAAATTTTGAGAAAAAAGTTGAAATTTTGATGAAAAAGTAGAAATTTTGATGAAAAAGTTGAAATTTTGATGAAAAAGTTTAAAATTTGAAGAAAAAGTCATAAAAAAAGTTGAAATTTTGAGAAAAAAGTTGAAATTTTGATGAAAAAGTTGAAATTTTGAGAAAAAAGTTGAGAAAAAAGTTGAAATTTGGATGAAAAATGTGAAATTTGAGAAGAAAGTTGAGAGAAAAGTTGAAATCTAGAGAAAGAATTTGAAATTTAGATGAAAGAGTCAAAATTTTGAGAAATAAAGTCGAGAAAAAAGTTGAAATTTTGAGAAAAAATTTGAAATGTCAAAAACGCACAAAAGAACGAACGCACGAAAAAACGCACGCACGCTCGCCCGCAAAACGCCCGCTCGCACGCCCGCCCGCTCGCACGCCCGCCCGCTCGCACGCCCGCCCGCTCACACGCCCGCCCGCCCGCCCGCTCGCACGAAAAAACGCACGCTCGCACGAAAAAACGCACGAAAAAACGCATGAACGCACGAAAAAACGCACGAAAAAACGCACGAAAAAACGCATGAACGCACGAAAAAACGCACGAAAAAAACGCACGCCCGCACGAAAAAAACGCACGAAAAAAGGCGAAATGTCAAGAGAAAAAGGCGAGGAAACCTGGACTAGAGGAAACCTGAAAAAAAAACCTGAAAAAAACCTGAAAACCTGAAAAAAGTGTAAAAAAAACCTCCCTCCTCCAACACAGAAACCAGAGCAGCAGCTGTAGCCAGCTCTCCCTCCTCTCCCTCCTCTCCTCTCCTCCTCTCCTCCTCTCCTCCAGTCCTCCTGTTTCTCTTTGTTTTTAAAAAAAAATCCTCCTTTTTTCCCTTTTTTTCTTTTTTTTCCCTCTCTCGCCTCCCTCCCTCACTCGCTCCCTCGCTCGCCCCTCCCTCCCTCCCTCCCTCCCTCCCTCCCTCCCTCCCTCCCTCCCTCCCTCCCTCCCTCCCTCCCTCCCTCCCTCCTCCTTCACCTCCCTCACCTCTCTCCAGTCTAACCTCAGGTCCTCCTCCAGGCCCTGGCTGAGCTGGTTCCAGAGCTGGTCCTATCTCTCCCCCCTATGTCGGCCTCCTCCACGCCCAGCAGCTCCGAGCCTCATGTTTACAAACAAACATGAGGAGGCGAAAAAGCTGCTCTGAGGTTCTCTGAGGGCTCTGAAGGGTACCTCTACCACCTCTGAGAACCTCAGAGAACCTCTGAGGTTCTCTGAGGTTCCTCTCAGACCTCTCAGACCTACTACTACTACTGCTGCTGGAGCTGGTGGTGGTGGTGGTGAGGAGAGGAGAGGAGGAAGAGAGGAGGAAGAGAGGACGAAGAGAGGAGAGGAGGAAGAGAGGAGGAAGAGAGGACGAAGAGAGGAGAGGAGGAAGAGAGGAGGAAGAGAGGAGGAAGAGAGGAGGAGAGGAGGAAGAGAGGAGGAAGAGAGGAGGAAGAGAGGAGAGGAAGAGAGGAGGAAGAGAGGAGAGGAGGAGGGAGGTAAGGGAGGGGTGAGCGAGGGGCGAGTGAGGGAGGGGGGTGAGAGAGGGAGATAGAGGCAACTGCTGGTTGCTCTGGTTTGAGTTTGAAAGGAATTTCAGGGTTTTTTTCAGGTTTTCAGAGTTTTTTCAGGTTTTCTCAGGGTTTCTTCAGGTTTTCAGGTTTTCAGGTTTCTTTCAGGTTTTTTCAGGTTTCTTTCAGGTTTTTTTCCAGGTTTTTTCAAGTTTTTTCAGGTTTTTTTCAGGTTGTTTCAGGTTTTTTCAGGGTTTTCAGTTTTCTTTTCGTTTTAATCTACAGGTTGTCAGGGTTTTTTTCAGGTTTCCTCTAGTGCCTTTTTTTCCTTTTTTCATGCGAGCGTGCCTTTTTTTCGTGCGTTTTTCCGTGTGTTCGTGCGTTTTTTTCGTGCGAGCGGGCGTTTTTTCGTGCGTTCGTTTTGCGTGCGAGCGAGCGTGCGTTTTTTCGTGCGTTCGTGCGTTTTTGCGTGCGAGCGTGCGTTTTGCGTGCGAGCGTGCGTTTTTGCGTGCGTGCGTTCATTTTTGCGTGCGAGCGTGCGTTTTTGCGTGCGTGCGTTCATTTTTGCGTGCGAGCGTGCGTTTTTTCATGCAAACGTGCGTTTTTTCGTGCGTGCGTGCGTTCATTTTTGCGTGCGAGTAAATGTGTTTGTTCTGGTTCTGGTTCCTGCTCCAGTAAATGTGTTGGTTCTGGTTCTGGTTCCTGCTCCAGTAAATGTGTTAGTTCTGGTTCTGGTTCTGGTTCCTGCTCCAGTAAATGTGTTTGTTCTGGTTCTGGTTCCTGCTCCAGTAAATGTGTTAGTTCTGGTTCTGGTTCCTGCTCCAGTAAATGTGTTAGTTCTGGTTCTGGTTCCTGCATGCTCCAGTAAATGTGTTAGTTCTGGTTCTGGTTCCTGCTCCAGTAAATGTGTTAGTTCTGGTTCTGGTTCCTGCTCCAGTAAATGTGTTAGTTCTGGTTCTGGTTCCTGCTCCAGTAAATGTGTTAGTTCTGGTTCTGGTTCCTGCTCCAGTAAATGTGTTAGTTCTGGTTCTGGTTCCTGCTCCAGTAAATGTGTTTGTTCTGGTTCTGGTTCCTGCATGCTCCAGTAAATGTGTTAGTTCTGGTTCTGGTTCCTGCTCCAGTAAATGTGTTTGTTCTGGTTCTGGTTCATGCGAAAAAACGCATGAAAAAACGTCCGAAAAAACGTACTTTCGTACTTTTTTTTGTGCGTTTTTTTGTGCGTTTTTTCGTGCGCTTTTTCCTCAAAATTTTGACTTTTTCCTCAAATTTTCAACTTTTTTATCGACTTTTTCCTCAAAATTTCAACTTTTTCCTCAAAAACATCCCCCACAATGCACCTCCCTCTCCTCCAGAGACACCAGAGACACCAGAGGAATGTACGGAAGAGAATCAGGCAGGAGAAAATTACAAATAATATTTTAGAGGAGGAAGATTTTTTTTCATTATGCACTTAAAGTCAAAATGTCTAGAAAAAAGTTGAAATTTTGATGAAAAAGTAGAAATTTTGATGAAGAAGTTGAAATTTGAAGAAAAGGTCGTAAAAAAAGTAGAAATTTTGAGAAAAAAGTTGAAATTTTGATGAAAAAGTTGAAATTTTGAGAAAAAAAGTTGAAATTTTGAGAAAATAGTTGAGAAAAAAGTTGAAATTTTGATGAAAAAGTTGAAATTTTGATGAAAAAGTTTAAAATTTGAAGAAAAAGTCGTAAAAAAGTAGAAATTTTGAGAAAAAAGTTGAAAATTTGATGAAAAAGTTTAAAATTTGAAGAAAAAGTCATAAAAAAAGTTGAAATTTTGAGAAAAAAGTTGAAAATTTGATGAAAAAGTTTAAAATTTGAAGAAAAAGTCATAAAAAAAGTTGAAATTTTGAGAAAAAAGTTGAAATTTTGATGAAAAAGTTGAAATTTTGATGAAAAAGTTGAAATTTTGAGAAAAAAGTTGAAATTTTGATGAAAAAGTAGAAATTTTGATGAAAAAGTTGAAATTTTGATGAAAAAGTTTAAAATTTGAAGAAAAAGTCATAAAAAAGTAGAAATTTTGAGAAAAAAGTTGAAATTTTGATGAAAAAGTTGAAATTTTGATGAAAAAGTTGAAATTTTGAGAAAAAAGTTGAAATTTTGATGAAAAAGTAGAAATTTTGATGAAAAAGTTGAAATTTTGATGAAAAAGTTTAAAATTTGAAGAAAAAGTCATAAAAAAAGTTGAAATTTTGAGAAAAAAGTTGAAATTTTGATGAAAAAGTTGAAATTTTGAGAAAAAAGTTGAGAAAAAAGTTGAAATTTGGATGAAAAATGTGAAATTTGAGAAGAAAGTTGAGAGAAAAGTTGAAATCTAGAGAAAGAATTTGAAATTTAGATGAAAGAGTCAAAATTTTGAGAAATAAAGTCGAGAAAAAAGTTGAAATTTTGAGAAAAAATTTGAAATGTCAAAAACGCACAAAAGAACGAACGCACGAAAAAACGCACGCACGCTCGCCCGCAAAACGCCCGCTCGCACGCCCGCCCGCTCGCACGCCCGCCCGCTCGCACGCCCGCCCGCTCACACGCCCGCCCGCCCGCCCGCTCGCACGAAAAAACGCACGCTCGCACGAAAAAACGCACGAAAAAACGCATGAACGCACGAAAAAACGCACGAAAAAACGCACGAAAAAACGCATGAACGCACGAAAAAACGCACGAAAAAAACGCACGCCCGCACGAAAAAACGCACGAAAAAAGGCGAAATGTCAAGAGAAAAAGGCGAGGAAACCTGGACTAGAGGAAACCTGAAAAAAAAACCTGAAAAAAACCTGAAAACCTGAAAAAAGTGTAAAAAAAACCTCCCTCCTCCAACACAGAAACCAGAGCAGCAGCTGTAGCCAGCTCTCCCTCCTCTCCCTCCTCTCCTCTCCTCCTCTCCTCCTCTCCTCCAGTCCTCCTGTTTCTCTTTGTTTTTAAAAAAAAATCCTCCTTTTTTCCCTTTTTTTCTTTTTTTTCCCTCTCTCGCCTCCCTCCCTCACTCGCTCCCTCGCTCGCCCCTCCCTCCCTCCCTCCCTCCCTCCCTCCCTCCCTCCCTCCCTCCCTCCCTCCCTCCCTCCCTCCCTCCCTCCTCCTTCACCTCCCTCACCTCTCTCCAGTCTAACCTCAGGTCCTCCTCCAGGCCCTGGCTGAGCTGGTTCCAGAGCTGGTCCTATCTCTCCCCCCTATGTCGGCCTCCTCCACGCCCAGCAGCTCCGAGCCTCATGTTTACAAACAAACATGAGGAGGCGAAAAAGCTGCTCTGAGGTTCTCTGAGGGCTCTGAAGGGTACCTCTACCACCTCTGAGAACCTCAGAGAACCTCTGAGGTTCTCTGAGGTTCCTCTCAGACCTCTCAGACCTACTACTACTACTGCTGCTGGAGCTGGTGGTGGTGGTGGTGAGGAGAGGAGAGGAGGAAGAGAGGAGGAAGAGAGGACGAAGAGAGGAGAGGAGGAAGAGAGGAGGAAGAGAGGACGAAGAGAGGAGAGGAGGAAGAGAGGAGGAAGAGAGGAGGAAGAGAGGAGGAGAGGAGGAAGAGAGGAGGAAGAGAGGAGGAAGAGAGGAGAGGAAGAGAGGAGGAAGAGAGGAGAGGAGGAGGGAGGTAAGGGAGGGGTGAGCGAGGGGCGAGTGAGGGAGGGGGGTGAGAGAGGGAGATAGAGGCAACTGCTGGTTGCTCTGGTTTGAGTTTGAAAGGAATTTCAGGGTTTTTTTTCAGGTTTTCAGAGTTTTTTCAGGTTTTCTCAGGGTTTCTTCAGGTTTTCAGGTTTTCAGGTTTCTTTCAGGTTTTTTCAGGTTTCTTTCAGGTTTTTTTCCAGGTTTTTTCAAGTTTTTTCAGGTTTTTTTCAGGTTGTTTCAGGTTTTTTCAGGGTTTTCAGTTTTCTTTTCGTTTTAATCTACAGGTTGTCAGGGTTTTTTTCAGGTTTCCTCTAGTGCCTTTTTTTCCTTTTTTCATGCGAGCGTGCCTTTTTTTCGTGCGTTTTTCCGTGTGTTCGTGCGTTTTTTTTCGTGCGAGCGGGCGTTTTTTCGTGCGTTCGTTTTGCGTGCGAGCGAGCGTGCGTTTTTTTCGTGCGTTCGTGCGTTTTTGCGTGCGAGCGTGCGTTTTGCGTGCGAGCGTGCGTTTTTGCGTGCGTGCGTTCATTTTTGCGTGCGAGCGTGCGTTTTTGCGTGCGTGCGTTCATTTTTGCGTGCGAGCGTGCGTTTTTTCATGCAAACGTGCGTTTTTTCGTGCGTGCGTGCGTTCATTTTTGCGTGCGAGTAAATGTGTTTGTTCTGGTTCTGGTTCCTGCTCCAGTAAATGTGTTGGTTCTGGTTCTGGTTCCTGCTCCAGTAAATGTGTTAGTTCTGGTTCTGGTTCTGGTTCCTGCTCCAGTAAATGTGTTTGTTCTGGTTCTGGTTCCTGCTCCAGTAAATGTGTTAGTTCTGGTTCTGGTTCCTGCTCCAGTAAATGTGTTAGTTCTGGTTCTGGTTCTGGTTCCTGCTCCAGTAAATGTGTTAGTTCTGGTTCTGGTTCCTGCTCCAGTAAATGTGTTTGTTCTGGTTCTGGTTCATGCGAAAAAAACGCATGAAAAAACGTCCGAAAAAACGTACTTTCGTACTTTTTTTTGTGCGTTTTTTTGTGCGTTTTTTCGTGCGCTTTTTCCTCAAAATTTTGACTTTTTCCTCAAATTTTCAACTTTTTTATCGACTTTTTCCTCAAAATTTCAACTTTTTCCTCAAAAACATCCCCCACAATGCACCTCCCTCTCCTCCAGAGACACCAGAGACACCAGAGGAATGTACGGAAGAGAATCAGGCAGGAGAAAATTACAAATAATATTTTAGAGGAGGAAGATTTTTTTTCATTATGCACTTAAAGTCAAAATGTCTAGAAAAAAGTTGAAATTTTGATGAAAAAGTAGAAATTTTGATGAAGAAGTTGAAATTTGAAGAAAAGGTCGTAAAAAAAGTAGAAATTTTGAGAAAAAAGTTGAAATTTTGATGAAAAAGTTGAAATTTTGAGAAAAAAAGTTGAAATTTTGAGAAAATAGTTGAGAAAAAAGTTGAAATTTTGATGAAAAAGTTGAAATTTTGATGAAAAAGTTTAAAATTTGAAGAAAAAGTCGTAAAAAAGTAGAAATTTTGAGAAAAAAGTTGAAAATTTGATGAAAAAGTTTAAAATTTGAAGAAAAAGTCATAAAAAAAGTTGAAATTTTGAGAAAAAAGTTGAAAATTTGATGAAAAAGTTTAAAATTTGAAGAAAAAGTCATAAAAAAAGTTGAAATTTTGAGAAAAAAGTTGAAATTTTGATGAAAAAGTTGAAATTTTGATGAAAAAGTTGAAATTTTGAGAAAAAAGTTGAAATTTTGATGAAAAAGTAGAAATTTTGATGAAAAAGTTGAAATTTTGATGAAAAAGTTTAAAATTTGAAGAAAAAGTCATAAAAAAGTAGAAATTTTGAGAAAAAAGTTGAAATTTTGATGAAAAAGTTGAAATTTTGATGAAAAAGTTGAAATTTTGAGAAAAAAGTTGAAATTTTGATGAAAAAGTAGAAATTTTGATGAAAAAGTTGAAATTTTGATGAAAAAGTTTAAAATTTGAAGAAAAAGTCATAAAAAAAGTTGAAATTTTGAGAAAAAAGTTGAAATTTTGATGAAAAAGTTGAAATTTTGAGAAAAAAGTTGAGAAAAAAGTTGAAATTTGGATGAAAAATGTGAAATTTGAGAAGAAAGTTGAGAGAAAAGTTGAAATCTAGAGAAAGAATTTGAAATTTAGATGAAAGAGTCAAAATTTTGAGAAATAAAGTCGAGAAAAAAGTTGAAATTTTGAGAAAAAATTTGAAATGTCAAAAACGCACAAAAGAACGAACGCACGAAAAAACGCACGCACGCTCGCCCGCAAAACGCCCGCTCGCACGCCCCGCCCGCTCGCACGCCCGCCCCGCTCGCACGCCCGCCCGCTCACACGCCCCGCCCGCCCCGCCCGCTCGCACGAAAAAACGCACGCTCGCACGAAAAAACGCACGAAAAAACGCATGAACGCACGAAAAAACGCACGAAAAAAACGCACGAAAAAACGCATGAACGCACGAAAAAAACGCACGAAAAAACGCACGCCCGCACGAAAAAACGCACGAAAAAAGGCGAAATGTCAAGAGAAAAAGGCGAGGAAACCTGGACTAGAGGAAACCTGAAAAAAAAAACCTGAAAAAAACCTGAAAACCTGAAAAAAGTGTAAAAAAAAACCTCCCTCCTCCAACACAGAAACCAGAGCAGCAGCTGTAGCCAGCTCTCCCTCCTCTCCCTCCTCTCCTCTCCTCCTCTCCTCCTCTCCTCCAGTCCTCCTGTTTCTCTTTGTTTTTAAAAAAAAATCCTCCTTTTTTCCCTTTTTTTCTTTTTTTTCCCTCTCTCGCCTCCCTCCCTCACTCGCTCCCTCGCTCGCCCCTCCCTCCCTCCCTCCCTCCCTCCCTCCCTCCCTCCCTCCCTCCCTCCCTCCCTCCCTCCCTCCCTCCCTCCTCCTTCACCTCCCTCACCTCTCTCCAGTCTAACCTCAGGTCCTCCTCCAGGCCCTGGCTGAGCTGGTTCCAGAGCTGGTCCTATCTCTCCCCCCTATGTCGGCCTCCTCCACGCCCAGCAGCTCCGAGCCTCATGTTTACAAACAAACATGAGGAGGCGAAAAAGCTGCTCTGAGGTTCTCTGAGGGCTCTGAAGGGTACCTCTACCACCTCTGAGAACCTCAGAGAACCTCTGAGGTTCTCTGAGGTTCCTCTCAGACCTCTCAGACCTACTACTACTACTGCTGCTGGAGCTGGTGGTGGTGGTGGTGAGGAGAGGAGAGGAGGAAGAGAGGAGGAAGAGAGGACGAAGAGAGGAGAGGAGGAAGAGAGGAGGAAGAGAGGACGAAGAGAGGAGAGGAGGAAGAGAGGAGGAAGAGAGGAGGAAGAGAGGAGGAGAGGAGGAAGAGAGGAGGAAGAGAGGAGGAAGAGAGGAGAGGAAGAGAGGAGGAAGAGAGGAGAGGAGGAGGGAGGTAAGGGAGGGGTGAGCGAGGGGCGAGTGAGGGAGGGGGGTGAGAGAGGGAGATAGAGGCAACTGCTGGTTGCTCTGGTTTGAGTTTGAAAGGAATTTCAGGGTTTTTTTCAGGTTTTCAGAGTTTTTTCAGGTTTTCTCAGGGTTTCTTCAGGTTTTCAGGTTTTCAGGTTTCTTTCAGGTTTTTTCAGGTTTCTTTCAGGTTTTTTTTCCAGGTTTTTTCAAGTTTTTTCAGGTTTTTTTCAGGTTGTTTCAGGTTTTTTCAGGGTTTTCAGTTTTCTTTTCGTTTTAATCTACAGGTTGTCAGGGTTTTTTTCAGGTTTCCTCTAGTGCCTTTTTTTCCTTTTTTCATGCGAGCGTGCCTTTTTTTCGTGCGTTTTTCCGTGTGTTCGTGCGTTTTTTTCGTGCGAGCGGGCGTTTTTTCGTGCGTTCGTTTTGCGTGCGAGCGAGCGTGCGTTTT
Organism: Cololabis saira; assembly: GCF_033807715.1. Taxonomy (NCBI): domain Eukaryota; kingdom Metazoa; phylum Chordata; class Actinopteri; order Beloniformes; family Belonidae; genus Cololabis; species Cololabis saira. Next base: position 2,027,446 of record NC_084606.1, read on the forward strand.
TTTCGTGCGTTCGTGCGTTTTTGCGTGCGAGCGTGCGTTTTGCGTGCGAGCGTGCGTTTTTGCGTGCGTGCGTTCATTTTTGCGTGCGAGCGTGCGTTTTTGCGTGCGTGCGTTCATTTTTGCGTGCGAGCGTGCGTTTTTTCATGCAAACGTGCGTTTTTTCGTGCGTGCGTGCGTTCATTTTTGCGTGCGAGTAAATGTGTTTGTTCTGGTTCTGGTTCCTGCTCCAGTAAATGTGTTGGTTCTGGTTCTGGTTCCTGCTCCAGTAAATGTGTTAGTTCTGGTTCTGGTTCTGGTTCCTGCTCCAGTAAATGTGTTTGTTCTGGTTCTGGTTCCTGCTCCAGTAAATGTGTTAGTTCTGGTTCTGGTTCCTGCTCCAGTAAATGTGTTAGTTCTGGTTCTGGTTCCTGCATGCTCCAGTAAATGTGTTAGTTCTGGTTCTGGTTCCTGCTCCAGTAAATGTGTTAGTTCTGGTTCTGGTTCCTGCTCCAGTAAATGTGTTAGTTCTGGTTCTGGTTCCTGCTCCAGTAAATGTGTTAGTTCTGGTTCTGGTTCCTGCTCCAGTAAATGTGTTAGTTCTGGTTCTGGTTCCTGCTCCAGTAAATGTGTTGGTTCTGGTTCTGGTTCCTGCTCCAGTAAATGTGTTAGTTCTGGTTCTGGTTCTGGTTCCTGCTCCAGTAAATGTGTTTGTTCTGGTTCTGGTTCCTGCTCCAGTAAATGTGTTAGTTCTGGTTCTGGTTCCTGCTCCAGTAAATGTGTTTGTTCTGGTTCTGGTTCCTGCTCCAGTAAATGTGTTAGTTCTGGTTCTGGTTCCTGCTCCAGTAAATGTGTTTGTTCTGGTTCTGGTTCCTGCTCCAGTAAATGTGTTAGTTCTGGTTCTGGTTCTGGTTCCTGCTCCAGTAAATGTGTTAGTTCTGGTTCTGGTTCCTGCTCCAGTAAATGTGTTAGTTCTGGTTCTGGTTCCTGCTCCAGTAAATGTGTTAGTTCTGGTTCTGGTTCCTGCTCCAGTAAATGTGTTAGTTCTGGTTCTGGTTCCTGCTCCAGTAAATGTGTTAGTTCTGGTTCTGGTTCCTGCTCCAGTAAATGTGTTAGTTCTGGTTCTGGTTCCTGCTCCAGTAAATGTGTTAGTTCTGGTTCTGGTTCCTGCTCCAGTAAATGTGTTAGTTCTGGTTCTGGTTCTGGTTCCTGCTCCAGTAAATGTGTTAGTTCTGGTTCTGGTTCCTGCTCCAGTAAATGTGTTAGTTCTGGTTCTGGTTCCTGCTCCAGTAAATGTGTTAGTTCTGGTTCTGGTTCCTGCTCCAGTAAATGTGTTAGTTCTGGTTCTGGTTCCTGCTCCAGTAAATGTGTTAGTTCTGGTTCTGGTTCCTGCTCCAGTAAATGTGTTAGTTCTGGTTCTGGTTCCTGCTCCAGTAAATGTGTTAGTTCTGGTTCTGGTTCTGGTTCCTGCTCCAGTAAATGTGTTTGTTCTGGTTCTGGTTCCTGCATGCTCCAGTAAATGTGTTAGTTCTGGTTCTGGTTCCTGCTCCAGTAAATGTGTTAGTTCTGGTTCTGGTTCCTGCTCCAGTAAATGTGTTAGTTCTGGTTCTGGTTCCTGCTCCAGTAAATGTGTTTGTTCTGGTTCTGGTTCCTGCTCCAGTAAATGTGTTAGTTCTGGTTCTGGTTCCTGCTCCAGTAAATGTGTTTGTTCTGGTTCTGGTTCCTGCTCCAGTAAATGTGTTAGTTCTGGTTCTGGTTCCTGCTCCAGTAAATGTGTTTGTTCTGGTTCTGGTTCCTGCTCCAGTAAATGTGTTTGTTCTGGTTCTGGTTCCTGCTCCAGTAAATGTGTTAGTTCTGGTTCTGGTTCCTGCTCCAGTAAATGTGTTAGTTCTGGTTCTGGTTCCTGCTCCAGTAAATGTGTTAGTTCTGGTTCTGGTTCCTGCTCCAGTAAATGTGTTAGTTCTGGTTCTGGTTCCTGCTCCAGTAAATGTGTTAGTTCTGGTTCTGGTTCCTGCTCCAGTAAATGTGTTTGTTCTGGTTCTGGTTCCTGCTCCAGTAAATGTGTTAGTTCTGGTTCTGGTTCCTGCATGCTCCAGTAAATGTGTTAGTTCTGGTTCTGGTTCCTGCTCCAGTAAATGTGTTAGTTCTGGTTCTGGTTCCTGCTCCAGTAAATGTGTTAGTTCTGGTTCTGGTTCCTGCTCCAGTAAATGTGTTAGTTCTGGTTCTGGTTCCTGCTCCAGTAAATGTGTTAGTTCTGGTTCTGGTTCCTGCTCCAGTAAATGTGTTAGTTCTGGTTCTGGTTCCTGCTCCAGTAAATGTGTTAGTTCTGGTTCTGGTTCCTGCTCCAGTAAATGTGTTAGTTCTGGTTCTGGTTCCTGCTCCAGTAAATGTGTTGGTTCTGGTTCTGGTTCCTGCTCCAGTAAATGTGTTAGTTCTGGTTCTGGTTCTGGTTCCTGCTCCAGTAAATGTGTTTGTTCTGGTTCTGGTTCCTGCTCCAGTAAATGTGTTAGTTCTGGTTCTGGTTCTGGTTCCTGCTCCAGTAAATGTGTTAGTTCTGGTTCTGGTTCCTGCTCCAGTAAATGTGTTTGTTCTGGTTCTGGTTCATGCGAAAAAACGCATGAAAAAACGTCCGAAAAAACGTACTTTCGTACTTTTTTTTGTGCGTTTTTTTGTGCGTTTTTTCGTGCGCTTTTTCCTCAAAATTTTGACTTTTTCCTCAAATTTTCAACTTTTTTATCGACTTTTTCCTCAAAATTTCAACTTTTTCCTCAAAAACATCCCCCACAATGCACCTCCCTCTCCTCCAGAGACACCAGAGACACCAGAGGAATGTACGGAAGAGAATCAGGCAGGAGAAAATTACAAATAATATTTTAGAGGAGGAAGATTTTTTTTCATTATGCACTTAAAGTCAAAATGTCTAGAAAAAAGTTGAAATTTTGATGAAAAAGTAGAAATTTTGATGAAGAAGTTGAAATTTGAAGAAAAGGTCGTAAAAAAAGTAGAAATTTTGAGAAAAAAGTTGAAATTTTGATGAAAAAGTTGAAATTTTGAGAAAAAAAGTTGAAATTTTGAGAAAATAGTTGAGAAAAAAGTTGAAATTTTGATGAAAAAGTTGAAATTTTGATGAAAAAGTTTAAAATTTGAAGAAAAAGTCGTAAAAAAGTAGAAATTTTGAGAAAAAAGTTGAAAATTTGATGAAAAAGTTTAAAATTTGAAGAAAAAGTCATAAAAAAAGTTGAAATTTGAGAAAAAAGTTGAAAATTTGATGAAAAAGTTTAAAATTTGAAGAAAAAGTCATAAAAAAAGTTGAAATTTTGAGAAAAAAGTTGAAATTTTGATGAAAAAGTTGAAATTTTGATGAAAAAGTTGAAATTTTGAGAAAAAAGTTGAAATTTTGATGAAAAAGTAGAAATTTTGATGAAAAAGTTGAAATTTTGATGAAAAAGTTTAAAATTTGAAGAAAAAGTCATAAAAAAGTAGAAATTTTGAGAAAAAAGTTGAAATTTTGATGAAAAAGTTGAAATTTTGATGAAAAAGTTGAAATTTTGAGAAAAAAGTTGAAATTTTGATGAAAAAGTAGAAATTTTGATGAAAAAGTTGAAATTTTGATGAAAAAGTTTAAAATTTGAAGAAAAAGTCATAAAAAAAGTTGAAATTTTGAGAAAAAAGTTGAAATTTTGATGAAAAAGTTGAAATTTTGAGAAAAAAGTTGAGAAAAAAGTTGAAATTTGGATGAAAAATGTGAAATTTGAGAAGAAAGTTGAGAGAAAAGTTGAAATCTAGAGAAAGAATTTGAAATTTAGATGAAAGAGTCAAAATTTTGAGAAATAAAGTCGAGAAAAAAGTTGAAATTTTGAGAAAAAATTTGAAATGTCAAAAACGCACAAAAGAACGAACGCACGAAAAAACGCACGCACGCTCGCCCGCAAAACGCCCCGCTCGCACGCCCGCCCGCTCGCACGCCCGCCCGCTCGCACGCCCGCCCGCTCACACGCCCGCCCGCCCGCCCGCTCGCACGAAAAAACGCACGCTCGCACGAAAAAACGCACGAAAAAACGCATGAACGCACGAAAAAACGCACGAAAAAACGCACGAAAAAACGCATGAACGCACGAAAAAAACGCACGAAAAAAACGCACGCCCGCACGAAAAAAACGCACGAAAAAAGGCGAAATGTCAAGAGAAAAAGGCGAGGAAACCTGGACTAGAGGAAACCTGAAAAAAAAAACCTGAAAAAAACCTGAAAACCTGAAAAAAGTGTAAAAAAAAACCTCCCTCCTCCAACACAGAAACCAGAGCAGCAGCTGTAGCCAGCTCTCCCTCCTCTCCCTCCTCTCCTCTCCTCCTCTCCTCCTCTCCTCCAGTCCTCCTGTTTCTCTTTGTTTTTAAAAAAAAATCCTCCTTTTTTCCCTTTTTTTCTTTTTTTTCCCTCTCTCGCCTCCCTCCCTCACTCGCTCCCTCGCTCGCCCCTCCCTCCCTCCCTCCCTCCCTCCCTCCCTCCCTCCCTCCCTCCCTCCCTCCCTCCCTCCCTCCCTCCCTCCTCCTTCACCTCCCTCACCTCTCTCCAGTCTAACCTCAGGTCCTCCTCCAGGCCCTGGCTGAGCTGGTTCCAGAGCTGGTCCTATCTCTCCCCCCTATGTCGGCCTCCTCCACGCCCAGCAGCTCCGAGCCTCATGTTTACAAACAAACATGAGGAGGCGAAAAAGCTGCTCTGAGGTTCTCTGAGGGCTCTGAAGGGTACCTCTACCACCTCTGAGAACCTCAGAGAACCTCTGAGGTTCTCTGAGGTTCCTCTCAGACCTCTCAGACCTACTACTACTACTGCTGCTGGAGCTGGTGGTGGTGGTGGTGAGGAGAGGAGAGGAGGAAGAGAGGAGGAAGAGAGGACGAAGAGAGGAGAGGAGGAAGAGAGGAGGAAGAGAGGACGAAGAGAGGAGAGGAGGAAGAGAGGAGGAAGAGAGGAGGAAGAGAGGAGGAGAGGAGGAAGAGAGGAGGAAGAGAGGAGGAAGAGAGGAGAGGAAGAGAGGAGGAAGAGAGGAGAGGAGGAGGGAGGTAAGGGAGGGGTGAGCGAGGGGCGAGTGAGGGAGGGGGGTGAGAGAGGGAGATAGAGGCAACTGCTGGTTGCTCTGGTTTGAGTTTGAAAGGAATTTCAGGGTTTTTTTCAGGTTTTCAGAGTTTTTTCAGGTTTTCTCAGGGTTTCTTCAGGTTTTCAGGTTTTCAGGTTTCTTTCAGGTTTTTTCAGGTTTCTTTCAGGTTTTTTTCAGGTTTCTTTCAGGTTTTTTTCCACGTTTTTTCAAGTTTTTTTCAGGTTGTTTCAGGTTTTTTCAGGGTTTTCAGTTTTCTTTTCGTTTTAATCTACAGGTTGTCAGGGTTTTTTTCAGGTTTCCTCTAGTGCCTTTTTTTCCTTTTTTCATGCGAGCGTGCCTTTTTTTCTTGCGTTCGTTTTGCGTGCGAGCGAGCGTGCGTTTTTTCGTGCGTTCGTGCGTTTTTGCGTGCGAGCGTGCGTTTTGCGTGCGTTTTTGCGTGCGTGCATTCATTTTTGCGTGCGAGCGTGCGTTTTTTCGGGCGTGCGTTCATTTTTGCGTGCGAGCGTGCGTTTTTGCGTGCGTGCGTTCATTTTTGCGTGCGAGCGTGCGTTTTTTCGGGCGTGCGTTCATTTTTGCGTGCGAGCGTGCGTTTTTTCGGCCGTGCGTTCATTTTTGCGTGCGAGCGTGCGTTTTTTCGGGCGTGCGTTCATTTTTGCGTGCGAGCGTGCGTTTTTTTCGGGCGTGCGTTCATTTTTGCGTGCGAGCGTGCGTTTTTTCGGGCGTGCGTTCATTTTTGCGTGCGAGCGTGCGTTTTTGCGTGCGTGCGTTCATTTTTGCGTGCGAGCGTGCGTTTTTGCGTGCGTGCGTTCATTTTTGCGTGCAAGCGTGCGTTTTTTGCGTGCGTGCGTTTCAACTTTTTTCTCAAAATTTCGACTTTTTTCTAGAAATTTCACCTTTTTTTTCAAAATTTCAACTTTTTTCTCAAAATGTCATCTTTTTTCTTGATTTTTTTCTCGACTTTTCAACTTTTTCTCAAAATTTCAACTTTTTCATCAAAA
>NC_084606.1:2034009-2036509 GCF_033807715.1 Cololabis saira
TGTATATTATATATACAAATTAGCCCCGCCCCTTCTTGTGATTGGCCGATACGTTATAGTCCAATATCTTTTGAATGGTTTGACATACAGAGACATGGGTGGTGTCAAATGACTAAGTATCGAGTCCCTGGCCCTCATTGGTGCAAATTAGCCCCGCCCCTTCTTCTGATTGGCCGATACGTTATAGTCCAATATCTTTTGAATGGTTTGACATACAGAGACATGGGTGGTGTCAAATGACTAAGTATCGAGTCCCTGACCCTCATTGGTGCAAATTAGCCCCGCCCCTTCTTCTGATTGGCTGATACGTTAAAGTCCAATATCTTTTGAATGGTTTGACATACAGAGACATGGGTGGTGTCAAATGACTAAGTATGGAGTCCCTGACTCTCATTGGTGCAAATTAGCCACGCCCCTTCTTCTGATTGGCTGATACGTTAAAGTCCAATATCTTTTGAATGGTTTGACATACAGAGACATGGGTGGTGTCAAATGACTAAGTATCGAGTCCCTGACCCTCATTGGTGCAAATTAGCCCCGCCCCTTCTTCTGATTGGCTGATACGTTAAAGTCCAATATCTTTTGAATGGTTTGACATACAGAGACATGGGTGGTGTCAAATGACTAAGTATCGAGTCCCTGACCCTCATTGGTGCAAATTAGCCACGCCCCTTCTTCTGATTGGCTGATACGTTAAAGTCCAATATCTTTTGAATGGTTTGACATACAGAGACATGGGTGGTGTCAAATGACTAAGTATGGAGTCCCTGACCCTCATTGGTGCAAATTAGCCCCGCCCCTTCTTCTGATTGGCTGATACGTTAAAGTCCAATATCTTTTGAATGGTTTGACATACAGAGACATGGGTGGTGTCAAATGACTAAGTATCGAGTCCCTGACCTTCATGGGTGCATCCCGCGATCATCCGGCAGTAGTCCGTGGCACTTCAAAATTTCCCGGGAATTTTGGTCTAGTTATTCTTATTATTCCGCACTTTTTTTCGTCCGTTAATACGGCCCGAACCGCAACGTGCACCCATGCATGGCATACATCGTTGGATGCGTCTCCATCGTGATTCGATGGGTATTACTTTTCTCAGTAATAGGGGTTACCGTGGCAACGCTAGTTGCCAAAAAGCAAAAAAAAAGGCGAAAATTCCCGCGCTTATTGCTCGGCCGAACTTTATCGTAGAGACATCGTTCAAACTTTCAAACACTCAGCCCGCTTGTCCCTAACCGACCGTACAACCTTATTATGCCAAGTATTACAGTTTTTGTGATATTGACCTTTCATTTTTTTTTTTTTTTCCGTTTGACTTTGGACGCTTGTTGCTAGGCAACAGGTTATCGTAGAGACATCGTACAAATGTTTCCCGACTCGGCACGCTATGGACTTCAACATATTCAAATTTCATGAAGCTGAGATTTAAGGAAATTTTATGTCAAAATCCAGGCCACATGGCCCCATTCATTCGGATGGAGTTTTTTAACATGGTGAAAAAAAAACCTATCCGTTAACATAGCCTGAACCGGAACGTGCACCCATACATGGCATACATCGTTGGATGCGTCTCCATCGTTCCTCGATGGGCATTACTTTTCTCAGTAAAAAGTGTTACCGTGGCAACGCTAGACGCCAAAAAGCAAAAAAAAAGGCGGAAATTCGGACGCTTATTGCTCGGCCGAACTTTATCGTAGAGACATCGTTGAAACTTTCAAACACTCGGCCCGATTGGCACTAACGGACTCTACAACCTCATTATGCTAATTACTACAGTTTTCGCGATATTGACCTTTCATTTTTTTTAAATTTCTGTTTGAATTTGGACGCTTGTTGCTAGGCAACAGGTTATCGTAGAGACATCGTACAAATGTCCCCTGACTCGGCACGCTGTTGACTTCAACATACTCAAATTTCATGAAGCTGGGATTTAAGGAAATTTTATGTCAAAATCCAGGCCAAATGGCCCCATTCATTCGGATGGGGTTTTGTACCATGGTGAGAAGAAAAACCTATCCGTTAACGTAGCCTGAACCGGAACATGCACCCATGCACGGCATACATCGTTAGATGCGTCTCCATGTTGCCTCGATGGGCATTACTTCTTTCAGTCAAAAGTGTCACCGTGGGGGGCGCTAGATGCCAAAAAGCGCACCCCATTTTTAACTATTGGGAGCACAGGAATGAATGCAATACAACCGTAAACACCTCAAACTGACATAGAACCACCCCGAACACAACCACTACAGCCCCAAACCAAAGCAGCGAGAGGGGTCGAATGGGCGGTAGGGCATGCCCATATCAAAATTTCCAGAAATTTTCTAGTTATTCTTATTATTCCGCACTTTTTTTCGTCCGTTAATACGGCCCCAACCGCAACGTGCACCCATGCATGGCATACATCGTTGGATGCGTCTCCATCGTGATTCGATGGGTATTACTTTTCTCAGTAATAGGGGTTACCATGGCAACGCTAGTTGCTAAAAAGCAAAAAAAAAGG
>NC_084606.1:2041509-2109009 GCF_033807715.1 Cololabis saira
CTTATTAAAACCAGTTCCTCTACATATATGTCTATTTCCCACACATTTCTCAGTGTTCCCAACACTTCCTATGGACCGCAAGTCCTGCATGTGCTATAAGCCCCACTGGACTATTCTCTTGGTACCCAGACCAACACGGCACTCTGGCCATTCTCTCTTTAATGCGGGGGTCGGCAACCTGCGGCTCTAGAGCCACATGCGGCTCTTTAGCGCCGCCCTAGTGGCTCCTGGAACTTTTTCAAAAATGTTTGAAAATGGAAGTAAATGGGGGAGGGAAAATATTTTTGGTTTAAATGTGGTTTCTATCAGAGGACAAACATGACACAAACATTCTTAATGTTTTCCAATGCTGTAAAAATATGTAGAATAAATATTAAATTTCAACATTTCTGTTAACGAAGATTTGCGTCGGAGCCTGCGACACTTGTTTCCACCAGCAGGGGGCGCCAGCAGGAGCTGCCGGAAACAAACCAACACTAGTTTCCACCAGCAGGGGGCGCCAGCAGGAGCTGCTGGAAACAAACCAACACTTGTTTCCACCAGCAGGGGGCGCCAGCAGGAGCTGCTGGAAACAAACCAACACTTGTTTCCACCAGCAGGGGGCGCCAGCAGGAGCTGCTGGAAACAAACCAACACTTGTTTCCACCAGCAGGGGGCGCCTGCAGGAGCTGCTGGAAACAAACCAACACCTGTTTCCACCAGCAGGGGGCGCTGGAAACAAACCAACACTTGTTTCCACCAGCAGGGGGCGCCAGCAGGAGCTGCTGGAAACAAACCAACACTTGTTTCCACCAGCAGGAGCTGCTGGAAACAAACCAACACTTGTTTCCACCAGCAGGGGGCGCCAGCAGGAGCTGCTGGAAACAAACCGGCCAAAGGGAAAAATAACTGATGAGAAAAGAGGATTCAAAAAACAGAAAATTTAAATCCTTAAAATAGGTAAAAACTAAACAATATGAAGGTTTAATACTTTAAATCCAGATTAAATCCTTTATTATTTTAATTTTTTGTTTTAATATTGTTGCTAGTGTTTCGATGTAATACAGTATGAGTCATGTTTGTTACACGTTGACCCAAATATGTCTATTCTGATTGAATGAAAAAAATTACAAATAAAAGTGGATTAAACTTGAATAATTCACATATTGACAAATTGAAAACTATAATAAAAAAATAAATTAAAACATTTAAAAAAAAACTAATCCTTAAAATGTGTAAAAACTAACCAATATGAAGGTTTAATTACTTTAAATCTGGATTAAATCCTTATTTATTAAATTTTTTTTAAATATTTTTGCTGGTGTTTATGTAATTTATGCTTAGTCATTTTAGTTAGTTAGTTTAAGAAATATAACGAAAAAAGAGTGTATGTGTGTGTATGTATGTGTACTTGTATGTTTGTGTGTATATGTATATTATGTACGTACAGTATGTATGTATGTGCGTGTGTGTGTGTGTGTGTGTGTGTGTGTGTGTGTGTGTGTGTGTGTGTGTGTGTGTGTGTGTGTGTGTGTGTGTGTGTGTGTGTGTGTGTGTGTGTGTGTGTGTATATTTATATATAATTAAGAAAAGAGTAATGTAAAAATAAGAAGGACATAAATAAATATTGTTAATATTTTATGCAGAAGGGGCGGGATTAAATAAGTTATACTTCTTCCCACCCCTTTTCGGACATGCAAGTGAAATTACTGTGCTGTTTTTTTGTTTTATGCTGTTTTTTTGTTTTATTTTGTTTTGTTTTGTAAAATTGTCTTGATCGGCCATTTTGTATTATTATTTCTGTTTTACTTGTTCATATTTAGGTTATATATAATTTGCATGTTCAGAATAAATCACTAACTAACTAAAGTTGACCAAAATATGTCATTTAAATTGTTCGTCTTTACTAGCAGGGCATTCTAAAGCTTATACAGGACTTTTTATATATTTGTTTTTTATTTACTATTTCAAGTGATCCGTTATTTCTTGGACGGTGGCATTGTGGTCAGGTATAAATGTACAACATTCAGTCTTAATCACAGCACAAGTGCCTCCTTGAGAGGCTAATAAGTAGTCCAATGCAGTTCATGGCCGGTACCACATGGCCCTGGTACCACATGGCCCAGACCAACCGTTTGGTAGGTATTCATAAGCCTTCATGCCACAAATCCAGTAAACACCCTTTGGTAGAGGTATGGAACAGCGATTAACCATTGTAGCAAGGTAGCTATAATCCTCAATGGAATCAGACTTGGCTTGTTTTAGGCTTAACAAGTGGTTCTTCAGACGGAGAGTGTGTGGAGTCACATTTTGATGTCACAGTATAATTGTCTCGTTTGTGGAGGTTTGTGACAGGTGCAGTGCTCATAAGAGGAATTGAAGTTCCCTGACCTCTGACCCCTGACCTCTCTCCCAGGTTCCACCTCTGACGGCTGCTGTCCTCTGACCTCTGACCCCCAGGGTCGGTCTCTGACCCCTGACCCCTGACCTCTGACCTCTCTCCCAGGTTCCACCTCTGACGGCTGCTGTCCTCTGTCCTCTGACCTCTGACCCCCAGGGTCGGTCTCTGACCTCTGACCTATGACCTCTGACCTCTCCCCCAGGTTCTGTCTCTGACGGCTGCTGTCCTCTGGGCTGGGAGTTTTCCAGATCCAGCTGTTATTTCTTCAGCAAGACGTCGTCGTCCTGGCCCGACGCCCGAGATTGGTGCAACGGACACGAGTCGCACCTGGTGATCCTGGTGCACGACGACGACTGGGTACTTCCTGTTAGCTACCTCCACTTCCTGTTAGCTAGCTCCACTTCCTGTTCCCTAGCTCCCACTTCCTGTTCCCTAGCTCCCACTTCCTGTTCCCTACCTCCCACTTCCTGTTCCCTACCTCCCACTTCCTGTTCCCTACCTCCCACTTCCTGTTCCCTACCTCCCACTTCCTGTTCCCTACCTCCCACTTCCTGTTCCCTACCTCCCACTTCCTGTTCCTTAGCTCCCACTTCCTGTTCCCTACCTCCCACTTCCTGTTCCCTAGCTCCCACTTCCTGTTCCTTAGCTCCCACTTCCTGTTCCCTACCTCCCACTTCCTGTTCCCTACCTCCCACTTCCTGTTCCCTACCTCCCACTTCCTGTTCCCTACCTCCCACTTCCTGTTCCCTACCTCCCACTTCCTGTTCCCTACCTCCCACTTCCTGTTCCCTACCTCCCACTTCCTGTTCCTTAGCTCCCACTTCCTGTTCCCTACCTCCCACTTCCTGTTCCCTACCTCCCACTTCCTGTTCCCTACCTCCCACTTCCTGTTCCCTACCTCCCACTTCCTGTTCCCTACCTCCCACTTCCTGTTCCTTAGCTCCCACTTCCTGTTCCCTACCTCCCACTTCCTGTTCCCTACCTCCCACTTCCTGTTCCCTACCTCCCACTTCCTGTTCCCTACCTCCCACTTCCTGTTCCCTAGCTCCCACTTCCTGTTCCCTACCTCCCACTTCCTGTTCCCTACCTCCCACTTCCTGTTCCCTACCTCCCACTTCCTGTTCCCTACCTCCCACTTCCTGTTCCCTACCTCCCACTTCCTGTTCCCTACCTCCCACTTCCTGTTCCCTACCTCCCACTTCCTGTTCCTTAGCTCCCACTTCCTGTTCTGGTTTGTTGTTGTAATCTGATCGGCTGATTGAACTATTATATTCTGATTTCTGATCTAAACCGTTATCGTTATCGGCTGATACCGATCGGTTGCCAATCGGTCGATCAATCGGTGCATCTTATTTATTTGTTTTTATTCTCCAGGACTTTGTGACGGGCCGCTCCTCCGGAACCTTCTACTGGGTCGGACTGACGGATGAGAAGACGGGCCAGTGGGAGTGGGTGAACCACACGCCGTATACCATGAACCGCAGGTTAGAACCAGAACCATGAACCGCAGGTACCAGAACCAGAACCAGAACCAGGACCAGGACCGGGTCAGAACCACCCTGGCCCCTGAGCATGAACCGGGTCAGAACCAGAACCAGAACTTGAGCATTAACCCAAACTAACGTGTGTTTGTGTCTCAGATTTAAGTCTCTTTGGATAAAAGTGTCTGCTAAATGACAGTATTGTATATATATATATATATATATATATATATATATATATATATATATATATATATATATATATATATATATATATATATATGTATATATATATCGTCTGTTTGGAGTCGCCAAACAGACCTTTGTTTCATATAATTGTTGATTCTATAATCTGGCCTTGACAGAGCGGTTTGGCCGATCGCTCTGGTCACAATCTCCCTGGTGGAATGTAAACTAGGTGGCTCTGCCCCCACTAACCCTCCCCTGTTCATATATATATATATTTTTTTTATATTATATTATATTATATTATATTATATTATATTATTATATTATATATTAACATTATTATTATTCATATCAGCATTATTGTAGTTCATGATACATGTTTGGCAGCACAGTGGTTTAGTGGTTTAGTGGTTAGCACTGTTGCCTCACAGCAAGAAGGTTCCCGGTTCCACTCCCAGGCCCGGCAGGTTCTTTCTGTGTGGAGTTTCTCCCCGTGCTTGCGTGGGTTTCCTCCGGGTACTCCGGTTTCCTCCGGGTACTCCGGTTTCCTCCGGGTACTCCGGTTTCCTCCGGGTACTCCGGTTTCCTCCGGGTACTCCGGTTTCCTCCGGGTACTCCGGTTTCCTCCGGGTACTCCGGTTTCCTCCCACAGTCCAAAAACATGCTAGTAGGTTCATTGGTGATTCTAAATGTCCCGTAGGTGTGAATGTGAGTGTGACTGGTTGCTTGTGGGGACTGCGGGTGGAAACTAGCATTTCTGCTAAACCCGGTGTATTTACACTGCTTAATGTAGTGTACATTAATATGCATTGTCCCGTCTAAATAAACTTTGAAACTTTGCTGGTTTTTGGAGTTAAATGAAGCATGTGTGGGGATTTTAATGTAATTAAAACCTCCTTGTTTGGACGGAGACGCTAAATTACCTGCAGTAACCCGGTAATCCCTGTGATTGACAGGCGCTGGAAGCCCGGCCAGCCCGACGGATGGACCAATCACGGCCTGGGACCCGGAGACGAGGACTGTGCTCACCTGCACTACGACGGGCGGCTCAACGACCTGCACTGCAGCAGCAGGATGAGATTCATCTGCCAGAGACACAGCCAGCACAGCTAGGTGCTAACGCTAAGCTAGGTGCTAACGCTAGGCCAGAGACACAGCCAGCACGGCTAGGTGCTACGCTAGGCTAGGTGCTAACGCTAGGCCAGAGACACAGCCAGCACGGCTAGGTGCTACGCTAGGCTAGGTGCTACCGCTAGGCCAGAGACACAGCCAGCACGGCTAGGTGCTACGCTAGGCTAGGTGCTAACGCTAGGCCAGAGACATAGCCAGCACGGCTAGGTGCTACGCTAGGCCAGAGACACAGCCAGCACGGCTAGGTGCTACGCTAGGCTAGGTGCTAACGCTAGGCCAGAGACACAGCCAGCACGGCTAGGTGCTACGCTAGGCCAGAGACACAGCCAGCACGGCTAGGTGCTACGCTAGGCTAGGTGCTACGCTAGGCTAGGTGCTAAAACTAGGCCAGAGACACAGTCAGTATGGCTAGGTGCTAACGTTACGCTAGGTGATAACGCTAGGCTAGGTGCTAACACTAGGCCAGAGACACAGCCAGCACGGCTAGGTGCTACGCTAGGCTAGGTGCTAACGCTAGGCCAGAGACACAGCCAGCACGGCTATGTGCTATGCTAGGTGCTAACGCTAGGCCAGAGACACAGCCAGCACGGCTAGGTGCTATGCTAGGCTAGGTGCTAACGCTAGGCCAGAGACACAGCCAGCACGGCTAGGTGCTAACACTAGGCTAGGTGCTAACACTAGGGCAGAGACACAGCCAGCACGGCTAGGTGCTACGCTAGGTCTACCAGAGACACATGCTAGGCTAGGTGGCTAATGCTAGGCTAGAAACACAGCCAGCATGGCTAGGTGCTACACTAGGCTAGGTGCTAACGCTAGGCCAGAGACACAGCCAGCACGGCTAGGTGGCTAACGCTAGGCTAGGTGCTAACACTAGGCCAGAGACACAGCCAGCACGGCTAGGTGCTACGCTAGGTGCTAACGCTAGGCCAGAGACACAGCCAGAACGGCTAGGTGCTACGCTAGGCTAGGTGCTAACGCTGGGCCAGAGACACAGCCAGCACAGCTAGGTGCTAACACTAGGCTAGGTGCTAATGCTAGGCCAGAGACACAGCCAGCACGGCTAGGTGCTATGCTAGGTCTACCAGAGACACACGCTAGGCTAGGTGGCTAATGCTAGGCTAGAGACACAGCCAGCATGGCTAGGTGCTAACACTAGGCTAGGTGTTAACACTAGGGCAGAGACACAGCCAGCACGGCTAGGTGCTACGCTAGGTCTACCAGAGACACATGCTAGGCTAGGTGGCTAATGCTAGGCTAGAGACACAGCCAGCATGGCTAGGTGCTACACTAGGCTAGGTGCTAACGCTAGGCCAGAGACACAGCCAGCACGGCTAGGTGGCTAACGCTAGGCTAGGTGCTAACACTAGGCCAGAGACACAGCCAGCACGGCTAGGTGCTACGCTAGGTGCTAACGCTAGGCCAGAGACACAGCCAGAACGGCTAGGTGCTACGCTAGGCTAGGTGCTAACGCTGGGCCAGAGACACAGCCAGCACAGCTAGGTGCTAACACTAGGCTAGGTGCTAATGCTAGGCCAGAGACACAGCCAGCACGGCTAGGTGCTATGCTAGGTCTACCAGAGACACACGCTAGGCTAGGTGGCTAATGCTAGGCCAGAGACACAGCCAGCATGGCTAGGTGCTACGCTAGGCTAGGTGCTAACGCTAGGCCAGAGACACAGCCAGCACGGCTAGGTGGCTAATGCTAGGCTAGGTGCTAATGCTAGGCCAGAGACACAGCCAGCATGGCTAGGTGCTACGCTAGGCTAGGTGCTGACGCTAGGCCAGAGACACAGCCAGCACGGCTAGGTGGCTGACGCTAGGCTGGGTGCTAAAGCTAGGCCAGAGACACAGCCAGCACAGCTAGGTGCTACCGCTAGGCTAGGTGCTAATGCTAGGCTAGGTGCTAAAGCTAGGCCAGAGACACAGCCAGCACAGCTAGGTGGCTAACGCTAGGCTAGGTGGCTAATGCTAGGATAGGTGGTAACAACTCCCCCCTAATGCTAGGTCTGCCAGAGACACACGCTGGGCTAGGTGGCTAACGCTAGGCCAGAGACACAGCCAGCATGGCTAGGTGCTAATGCCAGGCTAGGTCTGGCCAATGGCACCAATAGTCTGATTAATGGCACTGATAGTCTGATCCCGACAACTATCACTGATTTTTCCTTGTTTAATCTTTTTCAGATGCTTCGTGGGATCATCACTTTTATGTTAATTTCTTTATTAAACCCTTTTCTTGGATTATTACGGTTCAAAGTGAAGAATGGAGCAACGATTCCTCCACGTTTGTCTGTGGAACAACTCAACGGTTGATGGTTTGATTCCCTGATTCCCTCTGAACTCTTAACTGCTGGAACAACTCAACGGTTGATGGTTTGATTCCCTGATTCCCTCTGAACTCTTAACTGCTGGAACAACTCAACGGTTGATGGTTTGATTCCCTGATTCCTCTGAACTCTTAACTGCTGTACAAAACTATTAAAAACTATTAAACACATCAGAGATGCAGACGATGCACAAGTGATTCTTCATGAAAACTGCTGATAAAAGTGTATTATTGTATTATCTGTCTGTCTTTCTGTCTGCCCCTCCGTCCGTCCATTCATCCATTCATCCATTCATCCATTCATCCATTCATCCATTCATCCGTCTATCATCAGCCATGAATGCAAGGAGTTACATTTGTATTTATATGGTTTTTCACATAAGGAACAGAACTAGCTGGAACTCCAACTGTGATAAAGTAGCAGGAGAAAGGGTTAGGGGTTAGGCTAACCCTAACCCCAACCCTGAGAAAGGGAGGATCAGGGTCAGGGTTAGGGGTTAGGGGTTAGGCTAACCCTAACCCCTAACCCCTAACCCTAACCCTGAGAAAGGGAGGATCGGGGTCAGGGTCAGGGTTAGGGTTAGGGGTTAGCCTAACCCTAACCCCTAACCCTAACCCTGACCCTGATTCTAACACTGAGAAAGGGAGGATCAGGTTTCAGATAGATATTTGATTTGAACAACTCAGAAACCAAACGAAGACGCCAGACAGTGGCGTGCACAGATAGACACCAGGTAGTGCTAGAGCACTTGCTCGTTGCCCTCTGGACCAATCAGGTGCCTCCTCAACGTAAAGCGGGTTTCACATAGAGGGCACAGCGGCAGCCGCCGCCGGCTTTCCCATTCATTGTGTATGTGCCGCCGCCCAAGGCCGCAGGGCTTTGTGCCGGGCTCGGCGGCGCGCAGCAGGGCGCACGCCGTCTAGAGACCAGTGATTTAAAAAAGGTGCAAAAAAAAGAGAAAAAGAGGGAAAAAAAGGCCAAAAAAAGGGGGAAAAAGAGGAAGAAAGGGAAAAGGCAACAAAGGCGAAAAAAGATGGGAAAAGGTGAAAAAAATAAGGAAATAGGGAAAGAAGAGGGGAAAAAAGCAAAAAAAGATTAAAAAAAGAGGTGAAAAAAGGCAAAAAAAATAGGGAAAAAAGGTCAAAGAAGGGGAAAAAGAGGAAGAAAGAGGGAAAAGGCAAAAAAGGCGAAAAAAGAGGGGAAAAGGTGAAAAAAGGAGGAAAATAGAGAAAAAAGAGGGAAAAAGGTGAAAAAAAAGAGGGAAAAGGTGAAAAAAAGGGGGAAAAGAAGAAGAAAGAGGGAAAAGGCAACAAAGGTGAAAAAAGAGGGGAAAAGGTGAAAAAAGAAGGAAAAGGAGAAAAAAAATGAAAAAAAGAGGGAAAAAAGGCGAAAAAAAGAGGGAAAAGAGGCCAAAAAAAGGGGGGAAAAGAGGAAGAAAGAGGGAAAATGCAACAAAGGCAAAAAAGAGGGGAAAAGGTGAAAAAAGGAAGGAAAAAAGCGAAAAAAAGAGGGAAAAAAGGTGAAAAAAATAGGAAAAAGAGGGAAAAAGGTGCTGAGTTTGCGCTGCGGCAAAGGGCGCAAGTGGGCATGGGCGTGGTAGTGGGGGGAAAAGTGGACCTGACTACCCAGGGCCCGGGTAGAGAGAGGGGCCCATGAAAATCCAGATTTTTTTTTTTTTTTTTTATGTTTTTATTTCGAATGAATTGGGCCCTCCAATTAATTGGTGTCATAATTTATTTCAAATATATTGATAACATCAAATGAGAGAATTAACTTAATGTCACAGTTCTCCCAACATATTAGACATTCTGGGCCCCCCCTCTTGGCGACGCAAAATGGTTTAGTCCGCCCAACAGCGACCGGCCTCAATAGTATACAGCTGCAGGCTCGGAGGCTGCAGTTCCAGGACCCGCAGTTTCAGGACCCGCAGTTCCAGGACCCGCAGTTTTTGCAACAGCGCCACTCAGTGAATTGGAGTTGTCATTGCAGAGGCTGCAGTTCCAGGACCCGCAGTTCCAGGACCTTCAGTTTTGCAAATTAAACGTTTATTACGCCAAAAGATTACTTAACATGATGAATTGAAGTATAACTTTTTTAAAGTTTTAGTTAGAAATTCTTATTTAAAGCTTGTTTAAGTTAATAATCAGGTACGGATAATTAATAAACAAGCATTTTTATGTGTAAAGGTTTATTCCACCAGATTAATACTTTTACTTCATGTGTAGTAAATAAACAAGGATAATTAACAAATATTTTGATTTCTTGAGGTTAATCCCGTCAAATTATTACTTTGTATGGAGTTGATAAACAAATAATAATAGTTAACAAGTACATTGGTTTACTCCAACCAAATATTAATTACTTTGAACAGCCTACTCTGAAATACAAATCAAATAGGTTGCTAAGAGTTGCAAACAAATTGCAAATTTGTGATCAGCATAATTAGCTCATTACAGGTAAACTTAAGATGGAATCATATTTGGCCAGATACTATTGAGATATTTATAAGGTTTGAAAGGCACACAGCTGGGCCTCTAAGGGCAGATTTAAGATTATGTCTCTATATTTGTAATATAATCAAATGATTAATATTAACAACCAGGGTTCCTACACATTCTCAAACATCAAATTCATAGACCCTACAATGTATAATTTGAGACAGATAATTATGATTTCCTATTACAAGATTAGGTAGTACACTTCAGCAGGTTTTATGGAAGCCTTTCTGAAGTCAAACAATATATCAAAGGAACCTACATTTCTATTCTAGCATAAAGCTTAATCTAAACACATTAAATGACCCAGGTCTATTTTTTAAGACTTTAAATGTTTCCCCATCAAATTCACAAACTCTTTTTCCAATCATATTTTTTATTTTATTTTATACACACACACACAAACACACACACACACACATTATTTCAACTTTATACAGACCAAAAGCAACCCAAAAAATCTCCCTCAGTGTCTCCTTTGTTGGAGCAGTTGTTTTTGGAGCTTCCTTTTAAATTCCTCCCTTTCACTGAAATAGTAGACATAAAAATCACAGCTTTATTGACAGAAATGTGTTTAACATTTAAAACATTAAGTGCTACAGGAATTAGAATAATTATGCACATTTCTTAATTATAGTATGTAACGCATTGCATAAATTGATTAAGACTTAATGTCATTCTGTTAGAAATGTATTTATATTTTATTCTCTCACCTTGGATGTAAGGGTTGCCCAGCAAGGAACAGCTGTTCCGCCTGAAGCACGGGCACGTTATGTGTCCACGCAAGACCATAAATGATAGCCTACCAAGAGAAATGTAATTTAATGTATCAATAAATGTATTAGTATTTTCAAAAATCTATTTTCAAAAATCTATTTTTAAAAATCTATTCCAGTCTACCGATATAGATATATTTTATAGTTATATGCATCTAGTAAATGAGAGAACATAACAACTTATAACTTGACATGTTACTTACGTTCGTCATCGAAGTCCGGATACAATCTGCAATCTGCGACCTGCAAACCTGCAATGACAACTCCAATTCATTGAGTTGCGCTGTTGCAAAAACTGCGGGTCCTGGAACTGCGGGTCCTGAAACTGCGGGTCCTGGAACTGCAGCCTCCGAGCCTGCAGCTGGACCCTTCTCACCGGCCTGGGAGTTTGGAAAAAGTAAGAAAGATAACTTTGGTAGGGTGGGGAATGACATTGCTAAAGAGCTTGGTGTTGGGGAGATGAAGTTAAGTCCAACTGTGGTATATCCATTAATGCCCCCGTGGAGGATGATATGGCCATATGTAGACTGGCATTTGTTGGAATTAAAGGGAAAGAGACAAGGGATTGATCTGGCAAATGCAGCAACTCAGTATTTAAAAACAGAGTACAGTGATTTTATTGAAATGTATACAGATGGAGCTAAACAACCGGAGACTGGAGTGACTGGTTTTGGAGTAGTTGTTCCTTCAAAGAGTATAGAAATGAATAGAAGAACTTCAGACCATGTAGCAGTCTACACAGTAGAGATGCTGGGTGTGCTTATAGCTTTAAAATGGGTGGAAAAGAGTCAAGTTAAAAAAATAGTGATTTGTACAGATTCATCTGCAGTTTTAACTAGTATGAGATCGTCTCATTCAAAGAGTCGTCAAGGTCTGCTGTATGAGGTCCTTCAGTCAGCCACAAGATCAGTTTTAAAGGGAAGTGACATTAAGTTTTTATGGGTCCCTGCTCATGTTGGAGTTAAGGGAAATGAGATGGCAGACAGGATGGCCAAGAAGGCAATACAGAAAACGGTGGTAGAAATGAATGTGAATATTAGCAAGTCTGAAGTTAAAAGTGTGATCTGGGAAAAAGTGAATTTAATGTGGCAAGAAAAATGGAGCAACGAGGTGAAAGGAAGGCATCTATATAGTATTCAAGAGAGCACTAGAATTAAAAGGGTGGGTAGTGGGAAAAGAAGAGAAGAAATCATATTGACAAGGCTAAGATTAGGGCATAGTGCCCTAAACAAAAACTTGAAGGTTATAGGGAAACATCAGAATGGTTTGTGTGAAGAATGTCAAGAAGATGAGACAATAGAGCATGTTTTACTGAGTTGTGGGAGATATGAGATGGAAAGGGAGACTATGAATAATAAATTGAGAGTATTGGGAGAACAGGAAATTAATATTAAAAGTATGTTAGGAATGAAGAATAGGAAACATGTGAAAGCATTACTTGAGTTTTTAAGAGACACTAGATTATTTGAAAGAATATAGTCAAACAGAGAATGAGGGTATGAATCAGTGTCAG
Source organism: Cololabis saira (assembly GCF_033807715.1). NCBI lineage: Eukaryota > Metazoa > Chordata > Actinopteri > Beloniformes > Belonidae > Cololabis > Cololabis saira. The sequence goes on from NC_084606.1 coordinate 2,053,799, forward strand.
TAGGCTGGACCATGAGAATGATCCAGAAGAGGGCGGTAATGCACCGGAAAAACTGGATGCCAACCGCCAATAAACCTGAAGAAGAAGAAGAGAGAGAAGAACAGCGACCGGCAACAGGTCAGACAGTGCCCCCAGATCAGAGACCTGTGTGCAGGACATCATGCTGCCCAAAAAACATAAATCGGGCTATCAGAAAAAGAAAGAGAGGAAACAAAAAGACGGCAGAACGAGGAGAGGCAGCTGCTGACTGCTTTCTTTCCCAAAGGTGAACCAAGTTAGCTTGTCATGCAAAGTCCAATTAAAGTTAACATAGTCCACTCCAGACAGCTGCTGCTTATACAGGCCCGGTTCTACGAGGGTGCATAAGCTTTGCACCCTCAGTTTATGTATTTGCATGCTCAGTTGAAAAGACGAAAAGAAAACGCGGCGACGCGCACCGTACGTTCGCGTCCCCGCGTATCATACGCCGTAAGATCTGCGTTGGTGCAACGCGGAACCATAAATCAGCCGGTGCACGTCACTCATCTGCAAGACGCTGCTCTCTGCTGCTCCATTAACACAAAGTTACGATGGATATTCGGAAGTGATTCAAGCACAACCACGCCAGCAAGTTTACAGGACTGTCTCAGAAAATTTGAATATTGTGATAAAGTCCTTTATTTTCTGTAATGCAATTAAAAAAACAAAAATGTCATACATTCTGGATTCATTACAAATCAACTGAAATATTGCAAGCATTTTATTATTTTAATATTGCTGATTATGGCGTACAGTTTAAGATCAAGATTCCCAGAATATTCTAATTTTTTGAGATAGGATATTTGAGTTTTCTTAAGCTGTAAGCCATGATCAGCAATATTAAAATAATAAAAGACTTGCAATATTTCAGTGGTAATGAATCCAGAATGTATGACATTTTTGCATTACAGAAAATAAAATGAAACTCCGTGCTGAGATTTAATGAATGATCCATCTAGCAATATTGCTGCTGCATATATCAACATGTAAATAACATACCAATATCACTGTAAGCTCAAGTGCACACTAGTAATATATTAATTGAGCAATAACGCAATTTATTATTTTTGTCTGGTAAAAAGCCTTAGCATTGCGGTGCAGTGCTGTGCTTAAAAGCTATTGTCAATGTTCAATAAATTCATGATGTTACCAAAGCCAATGAATAATCATGTTAAATAACTGTGATCTCACTATCAATCAGAAATGATTGTGATTCTGATTCTTGCCACAGATAGATAGAGAGAGAAAGAGATAGGTCTGGATGGTGAGAACATAGAAAAACAATTAGCTATTCTTCTCAATCTGGCTGAAAAATGGCTTAAAACATTTTTGCCTCTGCAACTTATTGCTTATTTATTGCAGCCAGACAAGTAGGCCAAATACATCAATTCAGAACCACTCATCAATATAATCTGATCTGATTGTAGTTGATTGTATAAATACACCCCCCCCGCCCCCCTTTTTTTTTTCTCTCATGCGCCTCGCGGGCATGGATAGGGGCCCACTGACATTGAGACTGTACAGGGCCCAGAATTTGGTGCTACACCCCTGCAAGTGGGCACAAAGCGGCTTTCACCTAGAACGCGGTTGCACCACGCACACCGCCGGGGTGGGCGCAGACTCGGCGCAGAGCCGGGCGCGCCTGCGCGCATCGCGTACATATTTGTTCCAAGTTGCTTGGCGACCGAAAAAAAGTTGGAACCAGGTCCTGGAACCAGGTCCTGGAACCAGGACCTGGAACCAGGACCTGGAACCAGAACCAGGAACCAGGACCTGGTTCCAGGACCTGGAACCAGGTCCTGGAACCAGGACCTGGAACCAGGACCTGGAACCAGAACCAGGAACCAGAACCAGGAACCAGGACCTGGTTCCAGGTCCTGGTCCTGGTTCCAGGTCCTGGTTCCTGGTTCTGGAACCAGGACCTGGAACCAGGACCTGGAACCAGGACCAGGACCAGGACCAGGAACCAGGACCTGGTTCCAGGTCCTGGTCCTGGTTCCAGGTCCTGGTTCCTGGTTCTGGAACCAGGACCAGGACCAGGACCTGGTTCCAGGTCCTGGTCCTGGTTCCAGGTCCTGGTCCTGGTTCCAGGTCCTGGTCCCAGGTCCTCACACAGACTCACAGCCAGGATCTTCTTTCCTCCATGTTGATCGTCTCTGATCTACAGAGAGCTCGTTTTATTGAGATATCTTAAAAGTTGTCCCTGATTTATTTTGTCGACACAAAGTGATTTGTTGGAACTAAATCAGACATGAAGCTGGATTAGCTAAATATATTATTTTGTACCAACCATAAGTTATTTCTTGCAGTAATCTTGTATTTACATTAATAGGCTTTTAGTAAAACGTTGACAGTGATAAATAAATACTCTATTAAAATGTGTCTGCAGAAACAGCTCTGTAGTAGGAACTTGAAGTTAGTGTAACTTAATTAGGCCATGGCAGTTACAGCTGGTGTGCTGAGTGTTAGCGTTGTAATGCATTCACTCCTGTCACCAAATAAACATATTCTATTCTCTCTGCTGTCCTGCAACAAAAAACAGGGGGGAAAAAGAGGGAAAAAAGGCGAAAAAAAGAGGGAAAAAAGGCAAAAAAAGAGAAAAAAAGAGAGGGAAAAGAGAGGGAAAAGAGAGGGAAAAAAGGCGAAAAAAAGAGGGAAAAAACGAGGAAAAAAGGCGAAAAAAGAGAAAAAAAGAGGGAAAAATGTGAAAAAATGTGAAAAAATAGGGAAAAAGAGGGAACGAGGCGAAGGAGGAGGAGAAGGAATTCTCAATTTTTTGCCTTTTTTGTCTTTTTACCTTCAAATTTCGCCTTTTTTCTTCTTTTTTTCCTCTTTTTTTTCTTCTTTTTTTCCTTATTTTTTCCTCTTTTTTCCACCTTTTTTTCGCCTTTTTTTCCTCTTTTTTCCGCCTTTTTTTCCTTATTTTTTCCTTATTTTTCCTATTTTGTTTTTGCCTTTTATCGCCTTTTTTTCCTTATTTTTTCCTTATTTTTCCTCTTTTTTTTCTTCTTTTTTTCCTTATTTTTTCCTCTTTTTTTTCTTCTTTTTTTCCTTATTTTTTCCTCTTTTTTCTGCCTTTTTTTCGCCTTTTTTCCTCTTTTTTTTCTTTTTCTCTTTATTTTTTCCTATTTTTTCTGGCTTTTTTCCTAATCATTCCTCTTTTTTACGCCTTTTTTCCTTCTTTTTTTCCTTCTTTTTTCCTCTTTTTCCTTCTTTTTTTCTTCTTTTTTCCTTAATTTTTCCTCTTTTTTCCTCTTTTTTTCGCCTTTTTTCTTCTTTTTTCCTCTTTTTTCTTCTTTTTCTCTTTATTTTTTCCTATTTTTCCGCCTTTTTTCCCTTTTTTTCCTCGAAATTTGCTCTGTAGTAGGAAAGAAACTCCTAAAATAAAAAGAGTAAAGAGACAAGTAAAAGATGGTGATTACTTGTAATCTTCCTACGTTTGTACTTTCTGAACAGAAAACAAGCTTGATATTTAAATGTTCTTCTATTCTCTTCCTGCCTGTTAAAGCGCTGCAGGAAACAGTCATGATGAGGAACGGCTGGTCCAGTTAGTTATTTAGGTGAAATGAGAAGTTATATCTATGATTCCTCCTCATTTCAATACAAAAACCTCAATAAAGTGGCAGAAAGAAATATTATCCTATTAATCAAAGCTGTCCCCCGCTAGAATCATTTGAGACAGAATTCATCATTTTGGAACAATGCAGTAGTATTTAGTAGTGATTCACCAACATGAACATTTGTGTAATAATAAACAGTAAAATCTCATTCCACTTAAAACAAGACTCATCACTGGAAAAAAACAACCATTTTCACCTGTTTCAAGTAAATTTTCACTTGAAATAAGTAGAAAAATCTGCCAGTGGAACAAGATTTATCTTTTCATTACAAGCAAAACAATCTTGTTCCACTGGCAGATTTTTCTACTTATTTTAAGTGAAAATCTACTTGAAACAGGTGAACATTTCGACTTTTTTCTCGAAATTTTGAGAAAAAAAGTAGAAATGTCGAGAAAAAAAGTTGAAATTTTGAGAAAAAAGTCCAAATTTAGAGAAAAAAAGTCAAAATGCCCAGAAGAAAGTTGAAATTTTGAGAAAAAAAAGTCAAAAATTTTATGAAAAAAGTTGAAATGTCGACTAAATTTTGTTTTATTTGACCATTTTCACCTGTTTCAAGTAAATTTTCACTTGAAATAAGTAGGAAAATCTGCCAGTGGAACAAGATTTATCTTCTCATTACAAGCAAAAAAATCTTGTTCCACTGGCAGATTTTTCTACTTATTTTAAGTGAAAATCTACTTGAAACAGGTGAAAATTGTTGTTTTTTCCAGTGATGAGTCTTGTTTTAAGTGTAATGAGATTGTTTTTAACTAAAAAAGAGACATTGTAACTAGAAATAAGACAGATATTCTTGTACAGATTGTGTGTTTTTGTATCAGTGTATTATGTCAGATGTGTGTATTATTGCACCTTCACCTAATACCATTGTTTTTTATTGCTCTAAGAAAGCTCTTCTGCCTGTTTGAGATAGAGATGGACATGATGTCAAAATGCTGGATTAAAGGAAGGATCAAACTTTTATTCCTTGTCCCCCCCTGGATTTATTCTCTAAAACTTTACTGTTTATTGTCCCAAACAACTATGAAACGGGATTTTCGCCCCTGCTATTATTATAAAGGTCCCGGAACATGGGGAGGGAGAGAAAAGGTCCTGTAAGTGGAAAATGTGACGTTTGAAAACGCAAACCTCCGGGTGTCTCTGTCTGCACCAGGTATACACGCGTCTACATAAACACAGTTTTCAAAACTCTTTCTTTAAACCTTCGTTTATTTGCGTTTTCATGTGGATGACAGGTCCAAACGTAGGAAAATATGTTGGGTTTTGCAGATACCTGCAGATACCCGGCTGTGTGCAAACGGGGCCTCAGAGTTGGTGTTTGATTCAGCTGAAATTATGCAAATGTTGCTGTTTCTGGATTCAAAAGAGTTCTCTGTTAGTTAACCCAGAATTATTTTGGGAGGTTTTTGCATAGGTTTACTTCCTTGAAGCCTCACATGCAGCTGATACAATAGTCTTAGTTTATAGTTATAGTTTTATTTTGAACGATATTCAAATAAAGGTTAGTGTTGCACATGGGAATATGTTTTTTACTGCAGTATCGGTATCATGGTATCACACTGCAGAAACTCAGAATCTTTCCACGAATATTTGTCTTATTTCTATTTAAAATGTCTCATTTTTAGTCAAAAAATCTCATTACACTTAAAACAAGAGTCATTACCAGAAAAAATAACTTGTTATTTGACCATTTTCACCTGTTTCCAGTAAATTTTCACTTGAAATAAGTAGAAAAATCTGCCAGTGGGACAAGATTTATCTTCTTATTACAAGCAAAACAATCTTGTTCCACTGGCAGATTTTTCTACTTATTTCAAGTTAAAATCTACTTGAAACAGTTTTTTCAGTGATGAGTCTTGTTTAGTGTAATGAGATTTATTTGACTGAAATGATAATGAGAGATGGATGGAGTCACATCCACATCCAGACCTACTGATACAGAGATGGATGGAGTCACATCCAGACCTACTGATACAGAGATGGATGGAGTCACATCCACATCCAGACCTACTGATACAGAGATGGATGGAGTCACATCCACATCCAGACCTACTGATACAGAGATGGATGGAGTCACATCCACATCCAGACCTACTGATACAGAGATGGATGGAGTCACATCCAGACCTACTGATACAGAGATGGATGGAGTCACATCCACATCCAGACCTACTGATACAGAGATGGATGGAGTCACATCCACATCCAGACCTACTGATACAGAGATGGATGGAGTCACATCCAGACCTACTGATACAGAGATGGATGGAGTCACATCCACATCCAGACCTACTGATACAGAGATGGATGGAGTCACATCCAGACCTACTGATACAGAGATGGATGGAGTCACATCCAGACCTACTGATACAGAGATGGATGGAGTCACATCCACATCCAGACCTACTGATACAGAGATGGATGGAGTCACATCCACATCCAGACCTACTGATACATAGATGGATGGAGTCACATCCACATCCAGACCTACTGATACAGAGATGGATGGAGTCACATCCAGACCTACTGATACAGAGATGGATGGAGTCACATCCACATCCAGACCTACTGATACAGAGATGGATGGAGTCACATCCACATCCAGACCTACTGATACAGAGATGGATGGAGTCACATCCAGACCTACTGATACAGAGATGGATGGAGTCACATCCACATCCAGACCTACTGATACAGAGATGGATGGAGTCACATCCACATCCAGACCTACTGATACAGAGATGGATGGAGTCACATCCACATCCAGACCTACTGATACAGAGATGGATGGAGTCACATCCACATCCAGACCTACTGATACAGAGATGGATGGAGTCACATCCACATCCAGACCTACTGATACAGAGATGGATGGAGTCACATCCACATCCAGACCTACTGATACAGAGATGGATGGAGTCACATCCAGACCTACTGATATAGAGAGGAAAAAGAGGGAAAAAAGGCGAAAAAAGCGGGAAAAAAGAGGAAAAAGAGGGAAAAAAGGTGAAAAAAGAAGGAAATATAGAAAAAAAGAGGGAAAAAAGGCTAAAAAAAGAGGGGAAAAGAGGTAAAAAAGGCAAAAAAAGGGGGAAAAAAAAGAAGAAAGAGGGAAAAAGAGGAAAAAGAGGGAAAAAAGGCAAAAAAAGGGGGAAAAAGAAGAAGAAAGAGGGAAAAGGCAAATAAGGTGAAAAAGGAGGGAAAAGGGTGAAAAAAAGAAGGAAAAGGAGAAAAAAGAGGGAAAAAAGGAGAAAAAAGAGGGAAAAAAGGCAAAAAAAGAGGGAAAAAAGGAGAAAAAATAAGGAAAAGGAGAAAAAAGAGGGAAAAAGAGGAAAAAGAGGGAAAAAAGGCAAAATAAAAAAGGAAATAGAGAAAAAAAGAGGGAAAAAAGAGGAAAAAGAGGGAAAAAGGCAAAAAAGGGGGAAAAAGAGGAAGAAAGAGGGAAAGGCAAATAAGGTGAAAAAAGATGGAAAAGGGCAAAAAAAGAAGGAAATAGAGAAAAAAAGAAGGAAAAGGAGAAAAAAGAGGGAAAAAAGGAGAAAAAAGAGGGAAAAAAGGCGAAAAAAGAGGGAAAAAAGGCAAAAAGAAGGAACAAAAGTTAGTGTTGCACATGGGAAGCAGATACAGAGATGGATGGAGTCACATCCACATCCAGACCTACTGATACAGAGATGGATGGAGTCACATCCACATCCAGACCTACTGATACAGAGATGGATGGAGTCACATCCACATCCAGACCTACTGATACAGAGATGGATGGAGTCACATCCACATCCAGACCTACTGATACAGAGATGGATGGAGTCACATCCACATCCAGACCTACTGATACAGAGATGGATGGAGTCACATCCACATCCAGACCTACTGATACAGAGATGGATGGAGTCACATCCACATCCAGACCTACTGATACAGAGATGGATGGAGTCACATCCACATCCAGACCTACTGATACAGAGATGGATGGAGTCACATCCACATCCAGACCTACTGATACAGAGATGGATGGAGTCACATCCACATCCAGACCTACTGATACAGAGATGGATGGAGTCACATCCACATCCAGACCTACTGATACAGAGATGGATGGAGTCACATCCACATCCAGACCTACTGATACAGAGATGGATGGAGTCACATCCACATCCAGACCTACTGATACAGAGATGGATGGAGTCACATCCACATCCAGACCTACTGATACAGAGATGGATGGAGTCACATCCACATCCAGACCTACTGATACAGAGATGGATGGAGTCACATCCACATCCAGACCTACTGATACAGAGATGGATGGAGTCACATCCACATCCAGACCTACTGATACAGAGATGGATGGAGTCACATCCAGACCTACTGATACAGAGATGGATGGAGTCACATCCACATCCAGACCTACTGATATTTTTCGTACGTTTTTTCGTACGTCTTTTTGTGTATTTTTTCGTACGTTTTTTCGTGCGTTTTTTATCGTATGTTTTTTCGTGCATTTTTTCGTACGTTTTTCGTTAGTTTTTTTTCGTACGTTTTTTCGTACGTTTTTTCGTACGTTTTTTTGTATGTTTTTTTCGTACGTTTTTTCTAACGTTTTTTTTGTACGTTTTTTCGTGCGTTTTTTATCGTACGTTTTTTCGTGTATTTTTTCGTACGTTTTTTCGTGTGTTTTTTATCGTACGTTTTTTTGTACGTTTTTTCGTGTATTTTTTTGCATGTTTTTTTCGTATGTTTTTTTGTACGTTTTGTCGTATGTTTTTTTCGTACGTTTTTTCGTGCGTTTTTTCGTGCGTTTTTTTGCAAAAAAACGTAAAAACGCACGCAAAACGCACGCAAAACGCACGCAAAACGCACGCAAAACGCACGCAAAAACGCACGCAAAAACGCACGCAAAAACGCACGCAAAAACACACGCAAAAACGCACGAAAAAACGCACGCAAATACGCACGCATAAACGCACGCAAAAACACACGCAAAAACGCACGAAAAAACGGTGAAAAAAGAGGGGAAAAAGAGGGAAAAAAGAGGAAAAAGAGGGAAAAAGAGGGAAAAAAGGTGAAAAAAAGAGGGAAAAAAGGCAAAAAGAAGGAACAAAAGTTAGTGTTGCACATGGGAAGCAGATACAGAGATGGATGGAGTCACATCCACATCCAGACCTACTGATACAGAGATGGATGGAGTCACATCCACATCCAGACCTACTGATACAGAGATGGATGGAGTCACATCCACATCCAGACCTACTGATACAGAGATGGATGGAGTCACATCCAGACCTACTGATACAGAGATGGATGGAGTCACATCCACATCCAGACCTACTGATACAGAGATGGATGGAGTCACATCCACATCCAGACCTACTGATACAGAGATGGATGGAGTCACATCCACATCCAGACCTACTGATACAGAGATGGATGGAGTCACATCCACATCCAGACCTACTGATACAGAGATGGATGGAGTCACATCCACATCCAGACCTACTGATACAGAGATGGATGGAGTCACATCCACATCCAGACCTACTGATACAGAGATGGATGGAGTCACATCCACATCCAGACCTACTGATACAGAGATGGATGGAGTCACATCCAGACCTACTGATACAGAGATGGATGGAGTCACATCCACATCCAGACCTACTGATACAGAGATGGATGGAGTCACATCCACATCCAGACCTACTGATACAGAGATGGATGGAGTCACATCCACATCCAGACCTACTGATACAGAGATGGATGGAGTCACATCCAGACCTACTGATACAGAGATGGATGGAGTCACATCCAGACCTACTGATACAGAGATGGATGGAGTCACATCCACATCCAGACCTACTGATACAGAGATGGATGGAGTCACATCCACATCCAGACCTACTGATACAGAGAGGAAAAAGAGGGAAAAAAGGCGAAATAAAGAGGGAAAAAAGAGGAAGAAAGAGGGAAAAGAGGGAAAAAAGGAGAAATAAAGAGAAAAAAAGAGGGAAAAAAGAGGGAAAAGGCAAAAAAGAAGGAAATATAGAAAAAAAGAGGGAAAAAAGGCGAAAAAAGAGGGAAAAAAGAGGAAAAAGAGGGAAAAGAGGGAAAAAGGGAGAAATAAAGAGAAAAAAAGGAGGAAGAAAGAGGGAAAAGGCAAATAAGGCGAAAAAAGAGGGGAAAAGGGCGAAAAAAGAGGGAAAAAAGGCGAAAAAGGGGGAAAAAAGGCAAAAAAAGGGGGGAAAAAAGAGGAAAAAAGAGGGAAAAAGGAGGAAAAAGAGGGAAAAAAGAGGAAAAAGAGGGAAAAAAGGCGAAATAAAGAAGGAAATAGAGAAAAAAAGAGGGAAAAAAGGCAAAAAAGAGGGAAAAAGGTGAACAAAGAGGGGAAAAAGAGGGAAAAAAGAGGAAAAAGAAGGAAAAAAAGTTAGTGTTGCACATGGGAAGCAGATACAGAGATGGATGGAGTCACATCCACATCCAGACCTACTGATACAGAGATGGATGGAGTCACATCCACATCCAGACCTACTGATACAGAGATGGATGGAGTCACATCCACATCCAGACCTACTGATACAGAGATGGATGGAGTCACATCCAGACCTACTGATACAGAGATGGATGGAGTCACATCCAGACCTACTGATACAGAGATGGATGGAGTCACATCCACATCCAGACCTACTGATACAGAGATGGATGGAGTCACATCCACATCCAGACCTACTGATACAGAGATGGATGGAGTCACATCCACATCCAGACCTACTGATACAGAGATGGATGGAGTCACATCCACATCCAGACCTACTGATACAGAGATGGATGGAGTCACATCCACATCCAGACCTACTGATACAGAGATGGATGGAGTCACATCCACATCCAGACCTACTGATACAGAGATGGATGGAGTCACATCCACATCCAGACCTACTGATACAGAGATGGATGGAGTCACATCCAGACCTACTGATACAGAGATGGATGGAGTCACATCCACATCCAGACCTACTGATACAGAGATGGATGGAGTCACATCCACATCCAGACCTACTGATACAGAGATGGATGGAGTCACATCCACATCCAGACCTACTGATACAGAGATGGATGGAGTCACATCCACATCCAGACCTACTGATACAGAGATGGATGGAGTCACATCCACATCCAGACCTACTGATACAGAGATGGATGGAGTCACATCCACATCCAGACCTACTGATACAGAGATGGATGGAGTCACATCCACATCCAGACCTACTGATACAGAGATGGATGGAGTCACATCCACATCCAGACCTACTGATACAGAGAGGAAAAAGAGGGAAAAAGGGCGAAAAAAGAGGGAAAAAAGGCAAAAAAAGGGGAAAAAAGAGGAAAAAGAGGGAAAAGGCAAAAAAAGAAGGAAATTGAGAAAAAAAGAGGGAAAAAGAGGAAAAAGAGGGAAAAAGGTGAAAAAAGAAGGAAATAGAGAAAAAAAGAGGGAAAAAAGGCAAAAAAAGGGAAAAAAGAGGAAGAAAGAGGGAAAAGGCAAAAAAAGAAGGAAATTGAGAAAAAAAGAGGGAAAAAGAGGAAAAAGAGGGAAAAAGGTGAAAAAGAAGGAAATAGAGAAAAAAAGAGGGAAAAGGCTAAAAAAAGAGGGAAAAAGAGGAAAAAGAGGGAAAAAAGGCAAAAAAAGAGGGAAAAATGTGAAAAAAGAGGGGAAAAGGAGAAATAAAGAGAAAAAAATAGGGGAAAAAAGGCGAAAAAAGAGGAAAAAGAGGGAAAAGGCAAAAAAGAAGGAAAAGGAGAACAAAGAGGGAAAAAAGGCGAAAAAAGAGGGGAAAAGAGGAAAAAAAGGCAAAAAAAGGGGAAAAAAGAAGAAGAAAGAGGGAAAAGGCAAAAAAGGGGCAAATAAAGGAAGAAAGAGGGAAAAGGCAAATAAGGCGAAAAGAGAGGGAAAAGGTGAAAAAAGAAGGAAAATGAGGAAAAAAAGAGGGAAAAAAGGCGAAAAAAAGAGGGAAAAAAGGCGAAAAAAAGAGGGAAAAAGGCGAAAAAAGAGGGGAAAAATAGGAAAAAGAAGGAAAAAAAGTTAGTGTTGCACATGGGAAGCAGATACAGAGATGGATGGAGTCACATCCACATCCAGACCTACTGATACAGAGATGGATGGAGTCACATCCACATCCAGACCTACTGATACAGAGATGGATGGAGTCACATCCACATCCAGACCTACTGATACAGAGATGGATGGAGTCACATCCACATCCAGACCTACTGATACAGAGATGGATGGAGTCACATCCACATCCAGACCTACTGATACAGAGATGGATGGAGTCACATCCACATCCAGACCTACTGATACAGAGATGGATGGAGTCACATCCACATCCAGACCTACTGATACAGAGATGGATGGAGTCACATCCAGACCTACTGATACAGAGATGGATGGAGTCACATCCAGACCTACTGATACAGAGATGGATGGAGTCACATCCACATCCAGACCTACTGATACAGAGATGGATGGAGTCACATCCACATCCAGACCTACTGATACAGAGATGGATGGAGTCACATCCAGACCTACTGATACAGAGATGGATGGAGTCACATCCACATCCAGACCTACTGATACAGAGATGGATGGAGTCACATCCACATCCAGACCTACTGATACAGAGATGGATGGAGTCACATCCAGACCTACTGATACAGAGATGGATGGAGTCACATCCAGACCTACTGATACAGAGATGGATGGAGTCACATCCACATCCAGACCTACTGATACAGAGATGGATGGAGTCACATCCACATCCAGACCTACTGATACAGAGATGGATGGAGTCACATCCACATCCAGACCTACTGATACAGAGATGGATGGAGTCACATCCACATCCAGACCTACTGATACAGAGATGGATGGAGTCACATCCACATCCAGACCTACTGGTACAGAGATGGATGGAGTCACATCCAGACCTACTGATACAGAGATGGATGGAGTCACATCCACATCCAGACCTACTGATACAGAGATGGATGGAGTCACATCCACATCCAGACCTACTGATACAGAGATGGATGGAGTCACATCCACATCCAGACCTACTGATACAGAGATGGATGGAGTCACATCCACATCCAGACCTACTGATACAGAGATGGATGGAGTCACATCCACATCCAGACCTACTGATACAGAGATGGATGGAGTCACATCCACATCCAGACCTACTGATACAGAGATGGATGGAGTCACATCCACATCCAGACCTACTGGTACAGAGATGGATGGAGTCACATCCAGACCTACTGATACAGAGATGGATGGAGTCACATCCACATCCAGACCTACTGATACAGAGAGGCAAAAGAGGGAAAAAAGGCGAAATAAAGAGGGAAAAAAGAGGAAAAAGAGGGAAAAAAGGCAAAAAATGGGGAAAAAAGAGGAAGAAAGAGGGAAAAGAGGGAAAAAAGGAGAAATAAAGAGAAAAAAATAGGGAAAAAAGAGGGAAAAGGCAAAAAAGAAGGAAATAGAGAAAAAAAGAGGGAAAAAAGGCTAAAAAAAAAGAGGGAAAAAGAGGAAGAAAGAGGGAAAAGGCAAATAAGGCGAAAAAAGAGGGAAAAAAGGCGAAAAAAGAGGGAAAAAAGGTGAAAAAGGGGAAAAAAGGCAAAAAAAGGGGGAAAAAAGAGGAAAATGGGGGAAAAAAAGCAAAAAAAAAGGGGGAAAAAAGAGGAAGAAAGAGGGAAAAGGCAAATAAGGCGAAAAAAGAGGGAAAAAAGGCGAAAAAAGAGGGAAAAAAGAGGAAAAAGAGGGAAAAAAGGTGAAAAAAGAGGGAAAAAGAGGAAAAAGAGGGAAAAAAGGCGAAATAAAGAAGGAAATAGAGAAAAAAGAGGGAAAAAAGGCGAAAAAAGAGGGAAAAAAGGCGAAAAAAGAGGGAAAAAAGGCGAAAAAAGAGGGAAAAAAGAGGACAAAGAAGGAAAAAAAGTTAGTGTTGCACATGGGAAGCAGATACAGAGATGGATGGAGTCACATCCACATCCAGACCTACTGATACAGAGATGGATGGAGTCACATCCACATCCAGACCTACTGATACAGAGATGGATGGAGTCACATCCACATCCAGACCTACTGATACAGAGATGGATGGAGTCACATCCACATCCAGACCTACTGATACAGAGATGGATGGAGTCACATCCACATCCAGACCTACTGGTACAGAGATGGATGGAGTCACATCCACATCCAGACCTACTGATACAGAGATGGATGGAGTCACATCCACATCCAGACCTACTGATACAGAGATGGATGGAGTCACATCCACATCCAGACCTACTGATACAGAGATGGATGGAGTCACATCCACATCCAGACCTACTGATACAGAGATGGATGGAGTCACATCCACATCCAGACCTACTGATACAGAGATGGATGGAGTCACATCCACATCCAGACCTACTGATACAGAGATGGATGGAGTCACATCCAGACCTACTGATACAGAGATGGATGGAGTCACATCCACATCCAGACCTACTGATACAGAGATGGATGGAGTCACATCCACATCCAGACCTACTGATACAGAGATGGATGGAGTCACATCCACATCCAGATCTACTGATACAGAGATGGATGGAGTCACATCCACATCCAGATCTACTGATACAGAGATGGATGGAGTCACATCCAGACCTACTGATACAGAGATGGATGGAGTCACATCCACATCCAGACCTACTGATACAGAGATGGATGGAGTCACATCCACATCCAGACCTACTGATACAGAGAGGAAAAAGAGGGAAAAAAGGCGAAAAAAGAGGGAAAAAGGAGGAAAAAAGAAGGAAATAGAGAAAAAAAAGAGGGAAAAAGAGGAAAAAGAGGGAAAAAAGGCGAAAAAGGAGGGAAAAGGGTGAAAAAGAAGGAAATAGAGAAAAAAAGAGGGAAAAAGAGGAAAAAAGAAGGAAATAGAGAAAAAAGAGAGAAAAAGGTGAAAAAAGAAGGAAAAATAGAAAAAAGAGGGAAAAAAGGTGAAAAAAGAGGGAAAAAGAAGGAAAAGGAGAAAAAAGAGGGAAAAAAGGCGAAAAAAAGAGGTTAAAAAGAGGGAAAAAAGGCAAAAAAAAGGGGAAAAAAGAGGAAGAAAGAGGGAAAAGGCAAATAAGGCGAAAAAAGAGGGAAAAAGGCAAAACAAGAAGGAAATAGAGAAAAAAAGAGGGAAATAAGGCGAAAAAAGAAGGAAATAGAGAAAAAAAAGAGGGAAAAAGAGGAAAAAAGAAGGAAATAGAGAAAAAAGAGAGAAAAAGGTGAAAAAAGAAGGAAAAAGAGAAAAAAGAGGGAAAAAAGGTGAAAAAAGAGGGAAAAAGAAGGAAAAGGAGAAAAAAGAGGGAAAAAAGGCGAAAAAAAGAGGTTAAAAAGAGGGAAAAGGCAAATAAGGCGAAAAAAGAGGGAAAAAGGCAAAACAAGAAGGAAATAGAGAAAAAAAGAGGGAAATAAGGCGAAAAAAGAAGGAAAAAGGCAAAACAAGAAGGAAATAGAGAAAAAAAGAGGGAAAAAGGTGAAAAAAAGAAGGAAAATGAGAAAAAAGAGGGAAAAAAGGCGAAAAAAAGAGGTTAAAAAGAGGGAAAAAAGGCAAAAAAGGGGAAAAAAGAGGAAGAAAGAGGGAAAAGGCAAATAAGGCGAAAAAAGAGGTTAAAAAGAGGGAAAAAGGACAAAAAAGAGGGAAATAGAGAAAAAAAAGAGGGAAAAGGTGAAAAAAAGAAGGAAAAGGAGAAAAAAGAGGGAAAAAAGGCAAAAAAGAAGGAAAAAAAGTTAGTGTTGCACATGGGAAGCAGATACAGAGATGGATGGAGTCACATCCACATCCAGACCTACTGATACAGAGATGGATGGAGTCACATCCACATCCAGACCTACTGATACAGAGATGGATGGAGTCACATCCACATCCAGACCTACTGATACAGAGATGGATGGAGTCACATCCACATCCAGACCTACTGATACAGAGATGGATGGAGTCACATCCACATCCAGACCTACTGATACAGAGATGGATGGAGTCACATCCACATCCAGACCTACTGATACAGAGATGGATGGAGTCACATCCACATCCAGACCTACTGATACAGAGATGGATGGAGTCACATCCACATCCAGACCTACTGATACAGAGATGGATGGAGTCACATCCACATCCAGACCTACTGATACAGAGATGGATGGAGTCACATCCAGACCTACTGATACAGAGATGGATGGAGTCACATCCACATCCAGACCTACTGATACAGAGATGGATGGAGTCACATCCACATCCAGACCTACTGATACAGAGATGGATGGAGTCACATCCACATCCAGACCTACTGATACAGAGATGGATGGAGTCACATCCAGACCTACTGATACAGAGATGGATGGAGTCACATCCACATCCAGACCTACTGATACAGAGATGGATGGAGTCACATCCACATCCAGACCTACTGATACAGAGATGGATGGAGTCACATCCACATCCAGACCTACTGATACAGAGATGGATGGAGTCACATCCAGACCTACTGATACAGAGATGGATGGAGTCACATCCACATCCAGACCTACTGATACAGAGATGGATGGAGTCACATCCACATCCAGATCTACTGATACAGAGATGGATGGAGTCACATCCACATCCAGACCTACTGATACAGAGATGGATGGAGTCACATCCACATCCAGACCTACTGATACAGAGATGGATGGAGTCACATCCACATCCAGACCTACTGATACAGAGATGGATGGAGTCACATCCACATCCAGACCTACTGATACAGAGATGGATGGAGTCACATCCAGACCTACTGATACAGAGATGGATGGAGTCACATCCACATCCAGACCTACTGATACAGAGATGGATGGAGTCACATC
This sequence comes from Cololabis saira, assembly GCF_033807715.1. Lineage (NCBI taxonomy): Eukaryota > Metazoa > Chordata > Actinopteri > Beloniformes > Belonidae > Cololabis > Cololabis saira. Next base: position 2,070,374 of record NC_084606.1, read on the forward strand.
CAGACCTATACAGAGATGGATGGAGTCACATCCAGACCTATACAGAGATGGATGGAGTCACATCCACATCCAGACCTACTGATACAGAGATGGATGGAGTCACATCCACATCCAGACCTACTGATACAGAGATGGATGGAGTCACATCCACATCCAGACCTACTGATACAGAGATGGATGGAGTCACATCCAGACCTATACAGAGATGGATGGAGTCACATCCACATCCAGACCTACTGATACAGAGATGGATGGAGTCACATCCAGACCTACTGATACAGAGATGGATGGAGTCACATCCACATCCAGACCTACTGATACAGAGATGGATGGAGTCACATCCACATCCAGACCTACTGATACAGAGATGGATGGAGTCACATCCACATCCAGACCTACTGATACAGAGATGGATGGAGTCACATCCACATCCAGACCTACTGATACAGAGATGGATGGAGTCACATCCAGACCTATACAGAGATGGATGGCTCCTGAATAGTTTAAATCAGTTATCCCCAACCCTGGTCCACAGGGTCCTCTGTCCTGCATTTTTTAGATCTGGCCAAACATCAGCACACTTGACTGTAATTAATGGTCGTCACCAGCTTTTCGTGGACGTCTGGACAACTCTGATGAAACAGAAAAACATGCAGGACATGGAGCCCTAAGCACCAGGGTTGGTGTTCTTAATGGATATAATGCTTTTATGCCATGTTATATATAAATACAGTTTGGTGAAAATAAAAAGTAAAAAACTGCCGTGATTGGACTTTTTTAACTGTAAATATTTAATTTCCCAAGGGTTTGTACCTATAAAACATTCTGGACTGTTCTGCTAATTTCATAAAGTTCTGTACCAATCAGGAACCAATGTTTACTACAAGGGACAGCCAATAAAAATGTATTAAATAATGTTTTGTAAAAGGACATCGATACAGATTCTTTCTTTGAACCACAAAACTTTATTTTTTTTCTTCTTTTTATACATTTGCTCACATCCTGTCACAAAGTTGTGCAGGGACAACAATCCTCCTGTCATTCCCATGAACGCTCCCGTGAGTCATAAACGTTTCCTGACAGAACAGTTAACCCAGAATTGTTTTGGGAGGTTTTTGCATAGGTTTACTTCCTTGAGGCAACGCATGCAGCTGATACAATAGTCTTAGTTGATAGTTTTAGTTGGGGGGGGGGGTGGAACAATATTCAAATAAAAGTTAGTGTTTCACATGGGGATATGTTGTTTACTGCAGTATCGGTATCAAGCTGCAAAAACTCAAAATCTTACCAGGAATATTTGTCGTATTTCTCGTTCAAATGTCTCACTTTTAGTCAGAAAAATCCCATTACACTTAAAACAAGAGTCATTACCAGATAAATAACTTATTTGACAATTTTCCAGTGGAACAAGATTTATCTTCTCATTTCTAGCAAAAAAATCTTGTTCCACTGGTAGATTTTTCTACTTATTTTAAGTGAAAATCTACTGGTGGAAATTGTTTTTTTTTTCTCCAGTTTTCCACATTTTAACTAGAAATAAGACAAATATTCTTGTTAAGATTTTGAGTTTTTGCAGTGCAGGAGGTCAGAGATGGATGGAGTCCCATCCACATCCAGACCTACTGATACAGAGATGGATGGAGTCACATCCACATCCAGACCTACTGATACAGAGATGGATGGAGTCACATCCACATCCAGACCTACTGATACAGAGATGGATGGAGTCACATCCACATCCAGACCTACTGATACAGAGATGGATGGAGTCACATCCACATCCAGACCTACTGATACAGAGATGGATGGAGTCACATCCAGACCTACAGATACAGAGATGGATGGAGTCACATCCACATCCAGACCTACTGATACAGAGATGGATGGAGTCACATCCACATCCAGACCTACTGATACAGAGATGGATGGAGTCACATCCAGACCTACTGATACAGAGATGGATGGAGTCACATCCACATCCAGACCTACTGATACAGAGATGGATGGAGTCACATCCACATCCAGACCTACTGATACAGAGATGGATGGAGTCACATCCACATCCAGACCTACTGATACAGAGATGGATGGAGTCACATCCACATCCAGACCTACTGATACAGAGATGGATGGAGTCACATCCACATCCAGACCTACTGATACAGAGATGGATGGAGTCACATCCAGACCTACTGATACAGAGATGGATGGAGTCACATCCACATCCAGACCTACTGATACAGAGATGGATGGAGTCACATCCACATCCAGACCTACTGATACAGAGATGGATGGAGTCACATCCACATCCAGACCTACTGATACAGAGATGGATGGAGTCACATCCACATCCAGACCTACTGATACAGAGATGGATGGAGTCACATCCACATCCAGACCTACTGATACAGAGATGGATGGAGTCACATCCACATCCAGACCTACTGATACAGAGATGGATGGAGTCACATCCACATCCAGACCTACTGATACAGAGATGGATGGAGTCACATCCACATCCAGACCTACTGATACAGAGATGGATGGAGTCACATCCACATCCAGACCTACTGATACAGAGATGGATGGAGTCACATCCACATCCAGACCTACTGATACAGAGATGGATGGAGTCACATCCACATCCAGACCTACTGATACAGAGATGGATGGAGTCACATCCAGACCTACTGATACAGAGATGGATGGAGTCACATCCACATCCAGACCTACTGATACAGAGATGGATGGAGTCACATCCATATCCAGACCTACTGATACAGAGATGGATGGAGTCACATCCACATCCAGACCTACTGATACAGAGATGGATGGAGTCACATCCAGACCTACTGATACAGAGATGGATGGAGTCACATCCAGACCTACTGATACAGAGATGGATGGAGTCACATCCACATCCAGACCTACTGATACAGAGATGGATGGAGTCACATCCACATCCAGACCTACTGATACAGAGATGGATGGAGTCACATCCAGACCTACTGATACAGAGATGGATGGAGTCACATCCAGACCTACTGATACAGAGATGGATGGAGTCACATCCACATCCAGACCTACTGATACAGAGATGGATGGAGTCACATCCACATCCAGACCTACTGATACAGAGATGGATGGAGTCACATCCACATCCAGACCTACTGATACAGAGATGGATGGAGTCACATCCACATCCAGACCTACTGATACAGAGATGGATGGAGTCACATCCACATCCAGACCTACAGATACAGAGATGGATGGAGTCACATCCACATCCAGACCTACAGATACAGAGATGGATGGAGTCACATCCACATCCAGACCTACTGATACAGAGATGGATGGAGTCACATCCACATCCAGACCTACTGATACAGAGATGGATGGAGTCACATCCACATCTAGACCTACAGATACAGAGATGGATGGAGTCACATCCACATCCAGACCTACTGATACAGAGATGGATGGAGTCACATCCACATCCAGACCTACAGATACAGAGATGGATGGAGTCACATCCACATCCAGACCTACTGATACAGAGATGGATGGAGTCACATCCAGACCTACTGATACAGAGATGGATGGAGTCACATCCACATCCAGACCTACTGATACAGAGATGGATGGAGTCACATCCACATCCAGACCTACTGATACAGAGATGGATGGAGTCACATCCACATCCAGACCTACTGATACAGAGATGGATGGAGTCACATCCAGACCTACTGATACAGAGATGGATGGAGTCACATCCACATCCAGACCTACTGATACAGAGATGGATGGAGTCACATCCACATCCAGACCTACTGATACGGAGATGGATGGAGTCACATCCACATCCAGACCTACTGATACAGAGATGGATGGAGTCACATCCACATCCAGACCTACTGATACAGAGATGGATGGAGTCACATCCACATCCAGACCTACTGATACAGAGATGGATGGAGTCACATCCACATCCAGACCTACTGATACAGAGATGGATGGAGTCACATCCACATCCAGACCTACTGATACAGAGATGGATGGAGTCACATCCACATCCAGACCTACTGATACAGAGATGGATGGAGTCACATCCACATCCAGACCTACTGATACAGAGATGGATGGAGTCACATCCACATCCAGACCTACTGATACAGAGATGGATGGAGTCACATCCACATCCAGACCTACTGATACAGAGATGGATGGAGTCACATCCACATCCAGACCTACTGATACAGAGATGGATGGAGTCACATCCACATCCAGACCTACTGATACAGAGATGGATGGAGTCACATCCACATCCAGACCTACAGATACAGAGATGGATGGAGTCACATCCACATCCAGACCTACTGATACAGAGATGGATGGAGTCACATCCAGACCTACTGATACAGAGATGGATGGAGTCACATCCAGACCTACTGATACAGAGATGGATGGAGTCACATCCAGACCTACTGATACAGAGATGGATGGAGTCACATCCACATCCAGACCTACTGATACAGAGATGGATGGAGTCACATCCACATCCAGACCTACTGATACAGAGATGGATGGAGTCACATCCACATCCAGACCTACTGATACAGAGATGGATGGAGTCACATCCACATCCAGACCTACTGATACAGAGATGGATGGAGTCACATCCACATCCAGACCTACTGATACAGAGATGGATGGAGTCACATCCACATCCAGACCTACTGATACAGAGATGGATGGAGTCACATCCAGACCTACTGATACAGAGATGGATGGAGTCACATCCACATCCAGACCTACTGATACAGAGATGGATGGAGTCACATCCAGACCTACTGATACAGAGATGGATGGAGTCACATCCACATCCAGACATACTGATACAGAGATGGATGGAGTCACATCCACATCCAGACCTACTGATACAGAGATGGATGGAGTCACATCCACATCCAGACCTACTGATACAGAGATGGATGGAGTCACATCCACATCCAGACCTACTGATACAGAGATGGATGGAGTCACATCCACATCCAGACCTACTGATACAGAGATGGATGGAGTCACATCCACATCCAGACCTACTGATACAGAGATGGATGGAGTCACATCCACATCCAGACCTACTGATACAGAGATGGATGGAGTCACATCCACATCCAGACCTACTGATACAGAGATGGATGGAGTCACATCCACATCCAGACCTACTGATACAGAGATGGATGGAGTCACATCCAGACCTACTGATACAGAGATGGATGGAGTCACATCCACATCCAGACCTACTGATACAGAGATGGATGGAGTCACATCCACATCCAGACCTACTGATACAGAGATGGATGGAGTCACATCCAGACCTACTGATACAGAGATGGATGGAGTCACATCCACATCCAGACCTACTGATACAGAGATGGATGGAGTCACATCCACATCCAGACCTACTGATACAGAGATGGATGGAGTCACATCCACATCCAGACCTACTGATACAGAGATGGATGGAGTCACATCCAGACCTACTGATACAGAGATGGATGGAGTCACATCCACATCCAGACCTACTGATACAGAGATGGATGGAGTCACATCCACATCCAGACCTACTGATACAGAGATGGATGGAGTCACATCCACATCCAGACCTACTGATACAGAGATGGATGGAGTCACATCCAGACCTACTGATACAGAGATGGATGGAGTCACATCCACATCCAGACCTACTGATACAGAGATGGATGGAGTCACATCCACATCCAGACCTACTGATACAGAGATGGATGGAGTCACATCCACATCCAGACCTACTGATACAGAGATGGATGGAGTCACATCCACATCCAGACCTACTGATACAGAGATGGATGGAGTCACATCCACATCCAGACCTACTGATACAGAGATGGATGGAGTCACATCCAGACCTACTGATACAGAGATGGATGGAGTCACATCCACATCCAGACCTACTGATACAGAGATGGATGGAGTCACATCCACATCCAGACCTACTGATACAGAGATGGATGGAGTCACATCCACATCCAGACCTACTGATACAGAGATGGATGGAGTCACATCCAGACCTACTGATACAGAGAGGAAAAAGAGGGAAAAAAGGCGAAAAAAGAGGGAAAAAAGGGGAAAAAAGAGGAAAAAGAGGGAAAAAAGGCGAAAAAGGAGGGAAAAACGGCAAAAAAAGAGGGAAAAAGAGGAAAAAGAGGGAAAAAGGTGAAAAAAGAAGGAAATAGAGAAAAAAAAGAGGGAAAAAGAGGGAAAAAAGGCGAAAAAAGAGGGAAAAAGGGGCGAAAAAAAGAGGGAAAAAGGTGAAAAAAGAAGGAAATAGAGAAAAAAAGAGCGAAAAAAGGCAAAAAAATAGGGAAAAAAGGCAAAAAAAGGGAAAAAATAGGGAAAAAAGAGGGAAAAAAGGTGAAAAAAGAGGGAAAAAAGAGGGAAAAAAGGCAAAAAAAGGGGGAAAAAAGAGGGAAAAAAGAGGGGAACAAGGCGAAAAAAGAGGAAAAAGAGAGAAAAAGGTGAAAAAAAGAAGGAAATATAGAAAAAAAGAGGGAAAAAAGAGGGAAAAAAGAGGGAAAAAAGGCAAATAAGGCGAAAAAGGAGGGGAAAAGGTGAAAAAAAGAAGGAAAAGGCGAAAAAAGAGGGAAAAAAGAGGAAAATGAGGGAAAAAAGGCGAAAAAAGAGGGAAAAAAGGCGAAATAAAGAAGGAAATAGAGAAAAAAAGAGGGAAAAAAGGCGAAAAAAGAGGGGAAAAAAGGCAAAAAAAGAGGGAAAAAAGGCGAAAAAAGAGGGAAAAAAGGCGAAAAAAGAGGGGAAAAAGAGGGAAAAAAGAGTAAAAAGAAGGAAAAAAAGTTAGTGTTGCACATGGGAAGCAGATACAGAGATGGATGGAGTCACATCCACATCCAGACCTACTGATACAGAGATGGATGGAGTCACATCCACATCCAGACCTACTGATACAGAGATGGATGGAGTCACATCCACATCCAGACCTACTGATACAGAGATGGATGGAGTCACATCCAGACCTACTGATACAGAGATGGATGGAGTCACATCCACATCCAGACCTACTGATACAGAGATGGATGGAGTCACATCCACATCCAGACCTACTGATACAGAGATGGATGGAGTCACATCCACATCCAGACCTACTGATACAGAGATGGATGGAGTCACATCCACATCCAGACCTACTGATACAGAGATGGATGGAGTCACATCCAGACCTACTGATACAGAGATGGATGGAGTCACATCCACATCCAGACCTACTGATACAGAGATGGATGGAGTCACATCCACATCCAGACCTACTGATACAGAGATGGATGGAGTCACATCCAGACCTACTGATACAGAGATGGATGGAGTCACATCCACATCCAGACCTACTGATACAGAGATGGATGGAGTCACATCCACATCCAGACCTACTGATACAGAGATGGATGGAGTCACATCCACATCCAGACCTACTGATACAGAGATGGATGGAGTCACATCCACATCCAGACCTACTGATACAGAGATGGATGGAGTCACATCCACATCCAGACCTACTGATACAGAGATGGATGGAGTCACATCCAGACCTACTGATACAGAGATGGATGGAGTCACATCCACATCCAGACCTACAGATACAGAGATGGATGGAGTCACATCCACATCCAGACCTACTGATACAGAGATGGATGGAGTCACATCCAGACCTACTGATACAGAGATGGATGGAGTCACATCCACATCCAGACCTACTGATACAGAGATGGATGGAGTCACATCCACATCCAGACCTACTGATACAGAGATGGATGGAGTCACATCCACATCCAGACCTACTGATACAGAGATGGATGGAGTCACATCCACATCCAGACCTACTGATACAGAGATGGATGGAGTCACATCCACATCCAGACCTACTGATACAGAGATGGACGGCTCCGGAATTGTTTAAATCAGTTGTCCCCAACCTTTTCCTGCATGTTTTAGATGTAGCCATACTAACAAACGTGGGGGTGATGCCAAATTATTTCGAATTTTATACATTAGGCAGCAGTTTTTAAAAAGAACAAGGTTTTCCCAACTTAATAGTCTATATCTTTGTAAAATTGCACAATGATGAGAAAATCTTGTTTTTTTATCTAGTATTTTGAGTGCTTGTTTGTATAGAGAAATAACCGGTGTTGTTGTGGTGATGTTAGCAATAGACCAGGTGGGTAGACAGTAGTTTATGTAGGATAGTATGAGAGAAAACATGTACGTTTTCGCTGCCTCTTTGGACATGTGGTTCCTGAGATGCCGGAAATTTGCCAGAGTGAACTTGAGATTTTTACAGATCTTTTAAATAATTTTTGAATGTGAGGTGACAGTCAATCACAATACCTAGATATTTATATTCTTTTACTATTTGGATCCTCTGTCCTGCAATAAAGATATCCGGTTCTCTGTGCACTTTGTTTGTTTTTGCAAAGAACATTGCAACCGTTTTAGTGTTGTTGAGTTGTAAACAGCAGTTATGTAACCAATCAGATATTTTGACCATGGCTCTCGTGAGTTGTGCAGCTGCATCAGAATGGTCTTTCAAAAAAATTACGGTGTCATCGGCATACATAATTACTTCACAGTCTTGGCATGCATATGGTAGATCGTTTATGTATAGACTGAAGAGGATTGGCCCCAGGACCGAGCCTTGGGGTACCCCTGTACTAAGGTCTTTGAATGTAGAGACTGAGTTCCGGCTTTTGACACACTGAGTTCCAGAAGAAAGATTTGATTTGAACCAGACAGATGAAAACTCAGAAAAGTTAAATTGACTAAATTTAGATAGCAAAATATTGTGATTGACTGTATCAAAAGCTTTTCGTAAATCCAAGAAAACAGCACCAACAACTCCACCCCTGTCCATTAGAGTCTTAATCCTTTCTATGAAGTAGACAGTTGCAGTTTCTGTAGAATGATTGGCCCTGAAACCGTGTTGCATTGGATGTAGAAGCTGATTAGTATTTAGATGAGAAATTAATTGTTCGGCCACCAGTTTTTCAATAATCTTAGACATGATGGGTAGTATACTTATGGGTCTATAATTTGATGTAGATGCAGGGTCACCACTTTTGTAAATGGGCACAACAACAGCAGGTTTCCAATGTTCTGGGAAACTTCCTTCAATCCTGGAGAATGAAATATTAGTAATGTGAGCAATCGGTTTTGTCAGTAGACAGCCGAGATCTTTAATCATAGCAGAGTCCATCTCATACACGTCTTTAGACCATTTTGGTTTTAATGAATCAATCACTTTCGATACTTGAGATTCTGTCACACTTTTCAGGTTGAAAATAGAAACATCTGGGTTTGGGGCCACAATGCTACGTTGTTGCTGCAAAGGAAAACTGCTAGCAATACTAGCAACAGATTCTACAAAGTAGTCATTCAAGGCTTCAGCCACCACAGACGATTCGTTTGTCAGAGTACTGTTAATCTTTATCAAATCAATAAATAAATCAATCAGTTCAATTCAATTCAATTTTATTTATATAGCGTCTAATACAACAGATGTCTCTAGACGCTTTCCAGAGATCTAGAACATGAACATAGACATAAACATGAACCCCCGAGCAATTATTATGGCAGGTAAAACTCCCCTAGTGGGAGAAAAACCTGGACCTGGACCTAGACCTGGACCTGGACCTGGACCAGGACCAGGACCAGGACCAGGCCCCAGGTTGGGGTTCAGGGTCGGGGAAAGGTTGAGAAGGGCCAGGGCCAGGGAGAGGAGTTTTGACGGACAAACCTCTGCCCCGCCTGAGCGGGCCGTCACCCTGACCGTTACCCTGACCGGGCCGTTATCCTGCCCCTCTCACTCCCACCTGCAGGATCCGGTGTCCGGCAGAGGATGCTGCACCATGGAAAAAAGAGAAAAAAGGGAGGAGAAGGGGACCAGCACAAGAAACTACAGGAGCAAGGACACTACGACAGCAAACTGGGACAGAGCGGGATTCGAACCACCGACCTTCCGATCATTGGACGACCCGCTCTACCACCTGACCTACTGTTCGGGGGAAACTCCCCCAAAACTGGGGGAAATGTCAGACCCTAACACACCGGTCTGACCAGACCACCAGCGTCTTCATCAGTGCTCTGTTGAAAGTGCCCTCGTATACTCAGTTAGTGCCTGATACGTGACGGTTACAAAAGCAGAGAACAACATATGCAGATTAAACAACAGGTTTATGTAATGCCGGCCAACATGAAACATTTTGCATAAAGATGCAACAATGAAGGTTTTATTAAAAGCCTGGAGGCTACTGGAACTTCCCACTGGAACCTCCCACTGGAACATCCCACAAGCATTCATGATAAAACTCTACTCTACTCTACTCTACTCTCACCGTCCAACGAGCAGCATCACCATGGAGAAGATCTTGTTGGGTCTCTTGTTTCTCTCAGGTCAGTCATTCCTTTATTATTACCTGATGGTGTTTTAAAATTGTGTTATAATAATGGCAGTAGGTGACAATGTTAGTTTAAAGCAACTGTAATTAACAAAGGAGTTGATATCTTCCCTCAGAGTGCTTGGTCCTCTCCACCTGCCTCGTCCGTCGCTACCACTTCGTTGGTCAGACGTTGACTTGGACCGAAGCTCAGAAATACTGCAGAGAGAAACACACGGACCTGGCCACCATGCAGAACGATGGGGAACAGAACCAACTCATGAACACACTTTCATCTGCTGGTTCCAGCTCTGACGTCTGGATCGGTCTGAGGCATGAAGTCGACTGGAAGTGGTCTGATGGGTTCAGCGGTACCGGGGCTGACTACACGGACTGGATAAGTGGCTATCCAAGCTTTTACTCATGCCGATATTTCTGTGTATTCATGATAAAGTCTTCATCAAGCTCTTCATCATGGGGGGACAGTAATTGCCAGTCAAGGCAACCCTTCTTGTGTTACAGAGGTAAGACTATGGAGCATGTTAGGGTTTTAAGCTGTTTTGAACCCAACTAACCTCCTCTTTATCACTTTATCTGCAGGATCACAGCAGAATCCTGAATATGTTTTTGTGAACCAGGCGATGACCTGGTCCAGCGCTCAGAGTTACTGCAGGGAGAACTTCATAGACCTGGCCATTATGAGGAACGATGCAGAGAGAGAGGCGGCCCTGAGGGAAATACCTGATGCATACGGGGTTTGGATGGGCCTGTATAGAGATCCAACCTTTAACTGGTCTGATGGGAGCAGCTTCCTCTTTGAAAACTGGGAGCCTGCTACTAATCCCTTGAACTCGATGAGAGTTATTTGTGGTGTTTCTTCAAGCAGCTCAGGAAAATGGAAGTTTCTGTCCTGTGAAACCAGCTTACCGTTTGTCTGCTACAGTTATGACAGTGAGTGTTTTAGGGAATAAACATAGAACAACATACACAATTAATGTATGAAGTAAATATGTACTGATATTTCTGTTTTCAGTAGAAAACCATGTTTTATTTCTCTTCCCATTCAGCACCAGTCGTGAAGAAGACGGTGGTGAAGGTGAAAGTGAAGGTGGACGGCTCTGTGGACCTGAATGACCCGGCGGTGCAAGAACAACTCCTGAAACAGGCAAGAGTGGGACGGAAACGCTGTCAGTTTATAACAATAAAACAACCACCGTAGGTTGAGTTTGTGTTTGAAAGTGTGTCCTGTTTGTGTCTCCAGGTCCAGGACAAACTGAAGGAGGACGGAGTGGACGGAGTCACCCTGAAGTGGAAAAAGCAGAAGGATGGAGAAGTTTTCCACAAGGAGGACGAGTTGTGAGATAGAAACCCAGATCCTGTCAGGAGTGACGGAGGTTTAGGCCCAATCCCAATACCCCCCTGCTTTTCTTCACTAGCCCTCCCTCACTACCACTAGCCCTCCCTCACTACCACTAGCCCTCCCTCACTACCACTAGCCCTCCCTCACTACCACTAGCCCTCCCTCACTACCACTAGCCCTCCCTCACTACCACTAGCCCTCCCTCACTACCACTAGCCCTCCCTCACTACCACTAGCCCTCCCTCACTACCACTAGCCCTCCCTCACTACCACTAGCCCTCCCTCACTACCACTAGCCCTCCCTCACTACCACTAGCCCTCGCTCACTACCACTAGCCCTCCCTCACTACCACTAACCCTCCCTCACTACCACTAGCCCTCCCTCACTACCACTAGCCCTCCCTCACTACCACTAGCCCTCCCTCACCACCACTAGCCCTCCCTCACTCTCACTAGCCCTCCCTCACTACCACTAGCCCTCCCTCACTACCACTAGCCCTCCCTCACTCTCACTAGCCCTCCCTCACCACCACTAGCCCTCCCTCACTACCACTAGCCCTCCCTCACTACCACTAGCCCTCCCTCACTACCACTAGCCCTCCCTCACCACCACTAGCCCTCCCTCACTACCACTAGCCCTCCCTACTCTCACTAGCCCTCCCTCACTACCACTAGCCCTCCCTCACTACCACTAGCCCTCCCTCACTACCACTAGCCCTCGCTCACTCTCACTAGCCCTCCCTCACTACCACTAGCCCTCCCTCACTACCACTAGCCCTCCCTCACTACCACTAGCCCTCCCTCACTACCACTAGCCCTCCCTCACTACCACTAGCCCTCCCTCACTACCACTAGCCCTCCCTCACTACCACTAGCCCTCCCTCACTACCACTAGCCCTCCCTCACTACCACTAGCCCTCCCTCACTACCACTAGCCCTCCCTCACTACCACTAGCCCTCGCTCACTACCACTAGCCCTCCCTCACTACCACTAACCCTCCCTCACTACCACTAGCCCTCCCTCACTACCACTAGCCCTCCCTCACTACCACTAGCCCTCCCTCACCACCACTAGCCCTCCCTCACTCTCACTAGCCCTCCCTCACTACCACTAGCCCTCCCTCACTACCACTAGCCCTCCCTCACTCTCACTAGCCCTCCCTCACCACCACTAGCCCTCCCTCACTACCACTAGCCCTCCTTCACTACCACTAGCCCTCCCTCACTACCACTAGCCCTCCCTCACTCTCACTAGCCCTCCCTACACTACCACTAGCCCTCCCTCACTACCACTAGCCCTCCCTCACTACCACTAGCCCTCCCTCACTACCACTAGCCCTCCGTCACTACCACTAGCCCTCCCTCACTACCACTAGCCCTCCCTCACTACCACTAGCCCTCCCTCACTACCACTAGCCCTCCCTCACTACCACTAGCCCTCCCTCACTACCACTAGCCCTCCCTCACTACCACTAGCCCTCCTTCACTACCACTAGCCCTCCCTCACTACCACTAGCCCTCCCTCACTACCACTAGCCCTCCCTCACTACCACTAGCCCTCCCTCACTACCACTAGCCCTCCCTCACCACCACTAGCCCTCCCTCACTACCACTAGCCCTCCCTCACTCTCACTAGCCCTGCTCACTACCACTAGCCCTCCCTCACTACCACTAGCCCTCCCTCACCACCACTAGCCCTCCCTCACTACCACTAGCCCTCCCTCACTACCACTAGCCCTCCCTCACCACCACTAGCCCTCCCTCACTACCACTAGCCCTCCCTCACTCTCACTAGCCCTCCCTCACTACCACTAGCCCTCCCTCACTACAACTAGCCCTCCCTCACTACCACTAGCCCTCCCTCACTCTCACTAGCCCTCCCTCACTACCACTAGCCCTCCCCTCACTACTACACTAGCCCTCCCTCACTACCACTAGCCTCTCCCTCACTACCACTAGCCCTCCCTCTCACTTACCACTAGCCCTCCCTCACCACCACTAGCCCTCCCCTCACTACCACTAGCCCTCCCTCACTACCACTAGCCCTCCCTCACTACCACTAGCCCTCCCCTCACTACCACTAGCCCTCCCTCACTACCACTAGCCCTCTCTCACTACCACTAGCCCTCCCTCACTCTCACTAGCCCTCCCTCACTACCACTAGCCCTCCCCTCACTACCACTAGCCCTCCCTCACCACCACTAGTCCTAAAAAAGAAGAGACAGATTTAAGGACTCTAAATCTTCCCAGGTTTCTGTCCCAATACCCCCACTACTCCTACTTTCAGCACCAGCCCTAAAATCAGGAAGCTGAGAACCAAAAGCTGTTTTAATTTCTGCTGTAGCGCTGTTAATATGCCACTTTATTATGTTTTAATATTTTTTCAGGTGTAAAAGTAACCGTTAAGATCCCCAACCTGGGCTCAGTTTATCAAAATAACGCCCGTTAAGAGATTTGCGCCGATTGTTTTGGGAGATGAGAAGAGCCGCCGGCCCCGGGGGAGCTGCAAGCAGCAGCTGTTACCATGGTAACAGCAGCAGCAGCAGCCGTTACCATGGTAACAGCAGCAGCTCACGGCCGGGTCGACCTGCACCGTCGTCCCGGGGGAGAAACCTGCAGCTCTGTGGAGAATTACCTCTGGCTGAAATAAATCATTTAGGAAGATCAATGTTGGTTTAATAGATTAAATCTAACAGTTGTAGCTACGCCTGTACACACACATATATATATATATATATATATATATATATATATATATATATATATATATATATATATATATATATATATATTATATATATATATATAGGCCTTTTAACGGCAAGTTTATGCATAAAAGGAAGAAGACTGGACTATCAACAAGAACACTGTGATTTGTAGATTTGGTAAAAAAGAATGTTCCTCTCTGTTCTGCCCTGTGTTCAGGTGCATTTATAAATTATAATTTATTAGTAGATTATTAGTAGATTTTGTACAACAGCGCCCCCGTGTGGCCCCCTAGCAGCATTAACTGTAGAGTAATTTCCTCAGAATGAACGAGGTCCAGAAGAGAGCACATGGTGCTGTTTCTCCTGCTGCAGTTTATCTTTAACATTGTTGCCTTGGACACTATTTGTCCGTGAGTATTTTGTTTTGTTGATTTTTAGATATGACTTGCATATTATATTTGCTGAAAGTTTGTTTTGCTGCAAATTCAGTCTAAGAGTGACTTAATTGATAGCTAGCATAGCTTTGCCCTATGACTCAACATTTTTTAACCTCAGTTACATTTCTTAGTCATGTCAGTGAATACTGTTTAGATTCTGATTTGTGTTTGCATTTTGTTCTTTATTACAGTTTTACTGTAAATTGTGGATCTTCAATAAACGTGCAAGAAAAGTTACGCCTTGTTTTTATTGGAGGACTTCAATTCAATTCAATTCAATTTTATTTATATAGCGTCTAATACAACAGATGTCTCTAGACACTTTCCAGAGACCCAGAACATAAACATAAACATAAACATAAACATAAACATAAACATAAACCCCCGAGCAGTTATTACATAAACAATGGCAGGTAAAAACTCCCCTAGTGGGAGAAAAACCTTAAGCCAAACAGTGGCAAGAAAAACTCCCCTTTAGGAGGAAGAAACCTGGACCAGGACCAGGATCATAAGGGGGGACCCTCCTGCCGAGGGCCAGACTGGGGGAGTCAGGGACGGCAGCAGCACAGCAGGCAGGTGGAAGCAGCAACGGGATGACCAGAGGTCGGGGGGGTGCAGGCCAGCACGCAGCTCCCGAGGCTCCGGCCTGCAAACATGCACAAAAGAGAAAAAAGGGGGGCCGGCACAAGAAACTACAGGAACGATGGACAAAAATGATAGCTATGAGATATTTATAATAAATAAAAATGGAAATGGAGAACAGAGGAAGGGAAGAGGAGAGGAGAAGAAGGGTGAGAGGCACCGCCCAGCGGATCATGTCGGTCCCCCCTGCAGCATAGGCCTATAGCAGCATATCTATCACCAAGCTAAAGTGATACAGGTGTGTAACGATTTGTACATTTGATGTACGTCAAACCGTATTGTGGGGCTTGAGGCACAAAGTTTTCTAGGGGGCGCTGTTGAGCCGTTAGGCCACGCCCATTAATGCAAACCATGAAATATCACATTTTTCGCCAGGCCTGACTTGCATGCAAAATTTGGTGACTTTTTGGGCACGTTTAGGGGGAAAAAAGGCCCTCCTTTCGTCAGAAGAAAAAAGAAAGAAAGAAAAAAAAAAAAAATTCCTACAGATACAATAGGGCCTTCGCACTGAAGGTGCTCGGGCCCTAAAAATAAAGAGGAAAGAAGAAGAAAAAAAGAAGGAAGAAAGGCGAAATTTCGATGAAAAAGGCGGAAAAAATAAGGAAAAAAGAGGAAAAAAAAGAAGAAAAAAAAGAGGAAAAAATAGGAAAAAAAGAAGGAAAAAAGGCGAATTTTCGAGGAAAAAAGGTGAAAAAAGGCGGAAAAAAGAGGAAAAAAGAAGGAAAAAAAGAAGAAAAAAAGTGGAAAAAAGAGGAAAAAAAGAAGGAAAAAAGGCGAAATTTCAAGGAAATTTGAGACTAACTATTATAGTCTTGTTCTATAGCTGCAACTATGACTACTGACTCTAACACACTAGAGTTCCCGTGAAGGTAGTGGTGTCCCAATTCCTCTTTTCACCTAGGGGGAGGGGGCATAATGAGGGCTAGGGGCTGAGAATAGCCCCTTCAAATCGAGGGATTTCAGATGCTGACTTGGCGAACGAGGGGGTATGAAAATGTCCCAGAATGCTTTTCGTCGTCATTTGCGGACTGAATCAAAAAAAAAACATGGCGGACATTTCTTATTTTTTTGTGCACCTTCTTTTTTTCTTTCTTTCTTTCTTTTTTTTTTTGCGAAAAAACGTAAAAGCGCACGCAAAAACGCACGAAAAAGCGCAGGAACGCACGCAAAACGCACGCAAAACGCACGCAAAAACGCACAAAAAAACGCACGAAAAAACGCACGCAAAAACGCACGCAAAAACGCACGAAAAAAACGCACGCAAAAACGCACGCAAAAACGCACGCAAAAACGCACAAAAAAGCGCACGAACGCACGAAAAAACGCAGGAACGCATGCAAAACGCACGACCATTGATTTAGGGGGGGGGGTCTAGACCAGTGATTTAGGGGGGGGGTCTAGACCAGTGATTTAGGGGGGGGTCTAGAGACCAGTGATTTAGGGGGGGGGTCTAGAGACCAGTGATTTAGGGGGGGGGTCTAGACCAGTGATTTAGGGGGGGGTCTAGACCAGTGATTTAGGGGGGGGTCTAGACCAGTGATTTAGGGGGGGGTCTAGAGACCAGTGATTTAGGGGGGGGGTCTAGACCAGTGATTTAGGGGGGGGGTCTAGAGACCAGTGATTTAGGGGGGGGGGGGGGGTCTAGACCAGTGATTTAGGGGGGGGTCTAGACCAGTGATTTAGGGGGGGGGTCTAGAGACCAGTGATTTAGGGGGGGGGTCTAGAGACCAGTGATTTAGGGGGGGGTCTAGACCAGTGATTTAGGGGGGGGTCTAGAGACCAGTGATTTAGGGGGGGGTCTAGACCAGTGATTTAGGGGGGGGTCTAGACCAGTGATTTAGGGGGGGTAGAAGAAAAAAAGAGGGAATAAAGATGAAAAATTAGGAAAAAAGAGGAAAAAAGAGGGAAAAAATAGCAAAAAAAGGGGAGAAAGAGGAAAAGAAGAATGAAAAAAGAGGAAAAAAAACGCAAAAACGCACGAAAAAAACGCACGCAAAAACGCACGCAAAACGCACGCAAAAACGCACGCAAAACGCACGCAAAACGCACGCAAAAACGCACGCAAAACGCACGCAAAACGCACGCAAGAACGCACGCAAAAACGCACGCAAAAACGCACGCAAAACGCACGCAGAAACGCACGCAAAACGCACGCAAAACGCACGCAAAAACGCACGCAAAACGCACGCAAAACGCACGCAAAAACGCACGCAAAAACGCACGCAAAAACGCACGCAAAAACGCACGCAAAAACGCACGCAAAAACGCACGAACGCACGCAAAAACGCACGCATAAACGCACGCAAAAATGCACGCAAAAATGCACGCAAAAACGCACGCAAAAACGCACGCAAAAACGCACGCAAAAACGCACGAACGCACGCAAAAACGCACGCATAAACGCACGCAAAAATGCACGCAAAAATGCACGCAAAAATGCACGCAAAAACGCACGCAAAAACGCACGCAAAAACGCACGCAAAAACGCACGCAAAAACGCACGCAAAAACGCACGAACGCACGCAAAAACGCACGCATAAACGCACGCAAAAATGCACGCAAAAATGCACGCAAAAACGCACGCAAAAACGCACGCAAAACGCACGCAAAACGCACGCAAAAACGCACGCAAAAACGTCCGAAAAAAACGCGCGACCAGTGATTTAGGGGGGGGTCTAGACCAGTGATTTAGGGGGGGGTCTAGAGACCAGTGATTTAGGGGGGGGGGTCTAGAGACCAGTGATTTAGGGGGGGGGTCTAGACCAGTGATTTAGGGGGGGGGTCTAGAGACCAGTGATTTAGGGGGGGGGTCTAGACCAGTGATTTAGGGGGGGGGTCTAGACCAGTGATTTAGGGGGGGGGTCTAGAGACCAGTGATTTAGGGGGGGGGGTCTAGAGACCAGTGATTTAGGGGGGGGGTCTAGAGACCAGTGATTTAGGGGGGGGGTCTAGACCAGTGATTTAGGGGGGGGTCTAGACCAGTGATTTAGGGGGGGGGTCTAGACCAGTGATTTAGGGGGGGGGTCTAGAGACCAGTGATTTAGGGGGGGGGTCTAGACCAGTGATTTAGGGGGGGGTCTAGACCAGTGATTTAGGGGGGGGGTCTAGACCAGTGATTTAGGGGGGGGGTCTAGACCAGTGATTTAGGGGGGGGTCTAGAGACCAGTGATTTAGGGGGGGGGTCTAGACCAGTGATTTAGGGGGGGGTCTAGAGACCAGTGATTTAGGGGGGGGGTCTAGACCAGTGATTTAGGGGGGGGGTCTAGACCAGTGATTTAGGGGGGGGGTCTAGACCAGTGATTTAGGGGGGGGGTCTAGAGACCAGTGATTTAGGGGGGGGGGTCTAGACCAGTGATTTAGGGGGGGGTCTAGAGACCAGTGATTTAGGGGGGGGTCTAGAGACCAGTGATTTAGGGGGGGGGTCTAGAGACCAGTGATTTAGGGGGGGGTCTAGACCAGTGATTTAGGGGGGGGTCTAGAGACCAGTGATTTAGGGGGGGGTCTAGAGACCAGTGATTTAGGGGGGGGGGTCTAGACCAGTGATTTAGGGGGGGGTCTAGACCAGTGATTTAGGGGGGGGGGTCTAGACCAGTGATTTAGGGGGGGGTCTAGACCAGTGATTTAGGGGGGGGGTCTAGAGACCAGTGATTTAGGGGGGGGGTCTAGACCAGTGATTTAGGGGGGGGTCTAGACCAGTGATTTAGGGGGGGGTCTAGAGAAAGAAAGAGGGAAAAAAAGAGGAAAAAAGAGGAAAAGACGAAGGAAAAAAGAGGAAAAAAAAACGCAAAAACGCACGAAAAAACGTCGTAAAAAACTTACTTTCGTATGTTTTTTCGTGCGTTTTTTCGTGCGTTTTTTCGTGCGTTTTTTTTTGCGAAAAAACGTAAAAGCGCACGCAAAAGCGCACGCAAAAACGCACGAAAAAGCGCACGAAAAAACGCAGGAACGCACACAAAACGCACGCAAAACGCACGCAAAAACGCACGAAAAAACGCACGCAAAAACGCACGCAAAAACGCACGCAAAAACGCACGCAAAAACGCATGCAAAACGCACGCAAAAACGCACGAAAAAACGCACGCAAAAACGCACGCAAAACGCACGCAAAAACGCACGCAAAAACGCACGCAAAAACGCACGCAAAACGCACGCAAAACGCACGCAAAACGCACGCAAAACGCACGCAAAACGCACGCAAAACGCACGCAAAACGCACGCAAAACGCACGCAAAACGCACGCAAAAACGCCAAAAAAAACGCACGCAAAAACGCACGCGAAACGCACGCAAAACGCACGCAAAACGCACGCAAAAACGCAAAAAAAAACGCACGCAAAAACGCACGCGAAACGCACGCAAAACGCACGCAAAAACGCAAAAAAAAACGCATGCAAAAACGCAAAAAAAAACGCACGCAAAACGCACGCAAAAACGCACGCAAAACGCACGCAAAACGCACGCAAAAACGCAAAAAAAAACGCACGCAAAAACGCAAAAAAAAACGCACGCATAAACGCAAAACAAAACGCAACGACCAGTGATTTAGGGGGGGGGTCTAGACCAGTGATTTAGGGGGGGGGGTCTAGACCAGTGATTTAGGGGGGGGGTCTAGACCAGTGATTTAGGGGGGGGGTCTAGACCAGTGATTTAGGGGGGGGGTCTAGAGACCAGTGATTTAGGGGGGGGGTCTAGACCAGTGATTTAGGGGGGGGGTCTAGACCAGTGATTTAGGGGGGGGGTCTAGAGACCAGTGATTTAGGGGGGGGGGTCTAGACCAGTGATTTAGGGGGGGGTCTAGACCAGTGATTTAGGGGGGGGGGTCTAGACCAGTGATTTAGGGGGGGGGTCTAGACCAGTGATTTAGGGGGGGGGGTCTAGACCAGTGATTTAGGGGGGGGTCTAGACCAGTGATTTAGAAAAAAGAGGGAAAAATACGGAAAAAAGTGCCTTTTTTTCGCCTTTTTTCCTTCTTTTTTTCCTCTTTTTTCCTTTTTTTTCTTCCTTTTTTCCTTATTTATTCCTCTTTTTTCCTCTTTTTTCTGCCTTTTTTCACCTTTTTTCCTCGAAATTTCGACTTTTTTCCTTCTTTCTTTCCTCTTTTTTCCTCCTTTTTTTCTTCTTCTTTCCCTATTTTTTCTTCTTTTTTTCCTCTTTTTTCTGCCTTTTTTTCACCTTTTTTCCTCGAAATTTCGCCTTTTTTTCTTCTTTTTTTCTTCTTTTTTTCCTTATACTTTCCTCTTTTTTCCGCCTTTTTTCCTCGAAATTTTGCTTTTTTTCCGCTTTTTTCTTCTTTTTTTCCTTATTTTTTCCTTTTTTTCCTTATTTTTTTCGCCTTTTTCCTCGAAATTTCGCCTTTTTTTTTTCCTTATTTCTTCCTAACCATTCCCCTTTTTTTGCCTTTTTTTTGCCTTTTTTTCCGCCTTTTTTCCTCGAAATTTCGCCTTTATTCCTTCTTTTTTTCCTCTTTTTTCCTCTTTTTTCCTTCTTTATTTCTTATTTTTTCCTCTTTTTCCTCATTTTTGTCGCCTTTTTTCCTCTTTTTTCCTCTTTTTTCGCCTTTTTTCCTAAAATCCTAATGTTAACAAAGAAATATTTAAAAAAGAAACAGAGTGAGACATCTCCATCACTCTAATCCTGGTCAGAGTGTGACATCACTTCCTGTCCGCTCTCTGCTCGGTGACGTCAGCGCGGCGTCGGGGACGCGCTGCGCGCTGCCGTCTCTCTCGCGCATGCGCGGCTCCGCTGATCCTTGTTGTCCTGCTCGGCCCGGCCCGGTTCCGACTCTCATTCTCCCTCCCCGGTCCCGAACCCCCGGACCCCGAACCGACCCCGGTCCCGGTCCAGGACCCGGTCCAGACCCGGTCCCAGAACCAGAACCAGAACCAGGACCAGAACCAGGACCCCCTGGTCCGCTCCGGTACCGGACCGTGACGTCACCCGCCGGGTCTGGGCCTCCAGGACCAGAACCAGGACCGGAACCAGGACCGGAACCAGGACCGGAACCGGGACTTTGGATCCTCCAGGATCCTCCAGAACCAGGATTTAGGACTTTCCAGAACTTTCCAGAACTTTCCAGGACCGGGATTTGGATCCTCCAGGACCGGAACCAGAACCAGGACCGGGATTTGGTACTGGGACCAGGACTCTCTGATCAGTTTCCTGGGATGTGGAGTTCGTGACCAGAACCAGAGGTGAGTCCTGGACCCAGAACCACAACCAGAACCAGTTCATAACTAGTTCATAAAGTTTTACTATACTAGGAATTCTGGAACTTTTACCATAATAACCAGGACTGACTCGTATCTAAACTTTATTTCAGGAATAAACACATAAACTAGTTTCAAGTACTTTTACTTTTACATTCATATTTAAACTTTAATCATCCAAACTTTCCTCTAATTCTAATGTAATTAATTGTAATTATTACTGTGTTTCATATAAACTTTATTCTCTGGATCAACCAGGATTTACGACACAAATGAAAATATAATCCAGATACATAAACTAGTTTCATAAAGTACTTTTTAGTACTTTTTACTGTGTATGTTTACTATACTGGCTCCCAGGAACCCTGACTCTCTCTACTTTTACTTTACTGGGAACCTTTACTGTGTACTATTACCATACTGGATACCAGGAACCAGGAACCTTTACTGTGTATGTTTACCTGCTGGTACCTACTAATACTAGTTCAACTTTACTGGAACTTTTACTTTACTGGCAACCCTTACTGGGTACTTTACTGGGTACTTTACTGGGTACTTTACTGTGTACTTTACTGTGTACTTTACTGGGTATTTTACTGTGTACTTTACTGTGTACTTTACTGGGTACTTTACTGTGTACTTTACTGTGTACTTTACTGGGTATTTTACTGTGTACTTTACTGTGTACTTTACTGGGTACTTTACTGTGTACTTTACTGTGTACTTTACTGGGTATTTTACTGTGTACTTTACTGTGTACTTTACTGGGTACTTTACTGTGTACTTTACTGTGTACTTTACTGGGTATTTTACTGGGTACTTTACTGGGTACTTTACTGGGTATTTTACTGGGTACTTTACTGTGTACTTTACTGGGTATTTTACTGGGTACTTTACTGTGTACTTTACTGGGTATTTTACTGGGTACTTTACTGGGTACTTTACTGGGTATTTTACTGGGTACTTTACTGTGTACTTTACTGGGTATTTTACTGGGTACTTTACTGGGTACTTTACTGGGTATTTTACTGGGTACTTTACTGGGTTCTGGTTCTGGTTCTGCCCTTAAAACTACACTTTCAACTTTACTGGAACTTTTACCAATAATAACTAATAATAACTAATAATAACTAATAATAATTAATAATAACTAATAATAATTAATAACCAGGACTGACTGTCTCTACTGTGAATAATCTAAACTTTATTAATCTAAACTTTATTAATCTAACCTTTATTAATCTAACCTTTATTCATCTAAACTTTATTAATCTAACCTTTATTCATCTAAACTTTATTAATCTAACCTTTATTCATCTAAACTTTAATCATCTAAACTTTAATCATCTAAACTTTATTAATCTAACCTTTATTAATCTAATCCTCAGGACCTCCACTCATGCAGGTTTTAGATGTTTCCTGCTCCAACACCTGATTCTAATTAATGCTCCTAGTTAGCTTGTCATCAAGGTCTGTTGATGACACAGGTCCTGGTATCACGGTGCTGGTACCACAGGTCCTGGTACCACAGGTCCTGGTACCACGGGTCCTGGTACCACGGGTCCTGGTACCACGGTGCTGGTACCACGGTGCTGGTACCACAGGTCCTGGTACCACAGGTCCTGGTACCACAGGTCCTGGTACCACAGGTCCTGGTACCAAAGGTCCTGGTACCACAGGTCCTGGTACCACAGGTCCTGGTACCACAGGTCCTGGTACCAAAGGTCCTGGTACCACTATCCTGGTACCACAGGTCCTGGTACCACAGGTCCTGGTACCAAAGGTCCTGGTATCACAGGTCCTGGTACCACAGGTCCTGGTACCACAGGTCCTGGTACCACAGGTCCTGGTACCACTATCCTGGTACCACAGGTCCTGGTACCACAGGTCCTGGTACCACTGTGCTGGACCAGGAAACATCTAGAACCTGCAGGACAGTGGACCCACGAGGACTAGGGCTGGGGAACACTGATCTAAACTTTAATCATCTAAACTTTATTCATGTAAACTTTCCTCCAGGTTCTGGATCAACCAGGACTTACAACATATACAATAAAAATACAAACCAGATATATAAACTACTAAGTATTTTTACTTCATTGGGAATCTTACTGTGTACTATTACCATACCAGGAACCTTTATTGTTTACTGTTACCATACTGGGTACCAGGAACCCTGACTGTCTCTGCTGGTACTATAACTGGTACTTTTACTTCACTGGGAACCTTTTACTGTCTATGTTTATGAAACTGGGTACTATTACCATACCTGGTTCCTGGTATGGTAAAACTTTACTGGGTACTTTTACCATACCAGAACCCTTAATGTCTATGTTTACCTACTGGTACCGGGACCCTAACTGTATGTTTATGAAACTGGGTACTATTACTGGCTATTTTTACTGCTGCCACTCCGTGGCTACGGCGCCGTTGCCGCGACGCCGTAGCCACGACACTGTAGCCGCGACGCCGTAGCTGCGACGCCGTAGCCACGACACCGTAGCCGCGACACCGTAGCCGCGACGCCGTAGCCGCGACGCCGTAGCCACGACACTGTAGCCGCGACGCCGTAGCTGCGACGCCGTAGCCACGACACCGTAGCCGCGACACCGTAGCCGCGACGCCGTAGCCGCGACGCCGTAGCCACGACACTGTAGCCGCGACGCCGTAGCTGCGACGCCGTAGCCACGACACCGTAGCCGCGACACCGTAGCCGCGACGCCGTAGCCGCGACGCCGTAGCCGTGACGCTGTCACGCCGTCGTGAACCTTCTCCGTCACTCTATTTCTCCGCGGTGCTAAACCCCCAGAGCGCTAGCTGATACTTTGTTTAACTTCAGGTTTTCCGGTCACAGAGAATCAGAGATCAGGAAACTGTTGTGGAAAAAACAAAAAACCACCCCCCCAAAAAAAACAAATCCCACACACACGAAGAAAAGAGGCTGAAAGTTCACGACTGCTTCACGAACCGGAACTGGAAATGCGTTGCTACCGAGAACCAATCACAGCCAACCAATCAATCAATCACAGCTCTCTGTCTGCGTCTGCATCGCCGCGCCGCGTAGTTAAATTTTTTTGGGAGATTAGCTTATATAATATATTTTTAAGTTTTTATCCTGATAAATAACTTATGTATTTTAAAATGACCAAAATATATTTCTAAGTGGGTTTATTATTAGATATACAGACTTGGATTACAGTATTCCATTAGGTGTTTTATTATGATTTTTTTATTTATTTAACATGTGTAAAGTTTTGCGCCCCCCCAGAGATCTCTGGCCCCCCCAGGGGGGGAGACACTGGTTACACCAACCCAGAGCCCACGCCGTAGGCTACGGCGTAGCTCTGTGTTGTTGTAACGTGGAACCATAAATCAGTCTTTAGAGGGGGAACATATAGAAGAACGGACCAGAAGAATATAGCGTGGATTAAAAATAAAAGTTAAGCACTGAACTACATGCAAGCCCGGATTACCCAATGGGCATTATGTGCGGGCGCCCAGGGGCCCACGCGCATCTAGGGGCCCATGGCCGAGCCTCTTTGCTTTTTTTGTTGTTTTTTTGAGGGATTGGGGCAGCTAGAATTGGAGAAACCCGTAGACTGTATAACCAATAAAAATCACGATGATTTTTTTTTACCAAAATGGAATGTTTTGATTGGTCAAACAGCCCAGTTTGTTTGCATGTTTTTGTGTCTTTTCGGGGGGGGGCACCAATAATTTCTGCCCAGGGGCCCCTGCCCTCTTAATCCGGGCCTGACTACACGTGTCTCCATCTGAGCATGATGTTACTAAAACCAAACATTTCCTCCTCTTTCTTCTTCCTTTACGTGCGCGGCGTCAGCGCGTTGTGTCACATTAAACATAGTCCGGGTAAATTCCTGCTTTGAGCTGCAAAATTAAACGATTCCTCCAGGCAGAGAAAACTCCTCCATCATTTTTTGTAATGGAATTACTCAAATTTTCAATTCGAGGAATGGTTTCAGCCCTAATTAGATAATTTATTTATTTATGGTAACCTTGTACAGTCAGTGATTCATCTCTTTTATAAATACAATCCAGAACAAACTCAACACGGGACCAGATACATAACCTTGTATTTGTGTCTGTATTGTTTCCTTTATCTTGTTTTCATGAAAAGGCACAGTTTTTATCTTTGGTTTGAATGGATTAGTGTTTTTATCTACTGACGTTTTAACTTATCTTCTTATCTCGGGGCCGGTCTGTCTTGTTTTTGTTCTTTTAGCCAAAGCCGTCGTCACAGTTGCAGTTTCTCTCTCAGGTCCATGTAACGCAGAACCAGAATCCCGGTGAAACTACAGTTCGTCTGCGCTGATACAGACACACCGGGTCATGATGTTTAACCTCTTTGTGATTAATAAACACGGTTTTTAATTATTTTTCGTTGGATCAATGTAGCAAATACAATGGTTGGACCATCCAGTTCCTCACCCATCAGATATTGTTTCACATGAGCAGTTCAGGTAAAAACAGCAGGTAATCAGCAAAAATGTCAGTTTGCTGGATGAAATATATAAATTCCTGATAAAATAAGTTTGTTAGTTAGTGATGCACCGAAATTAGGGCTGCACGATTCTGGACAAAATGAGAATCACGATTTTTTTGCTTAGAATTGAGATCACGATTCTCTCACGATTTTTTTCCAATATAAAATGTATTGCACTTATTACTTTAACTTTGCAACAGCTGAACAAAAATATAATAACAATAAACATCTCTTGTCTTCTTTACACAAACCTTTGAATAATTTAAACAATAATAACAATTTTGAACAATATTTGTTCCTCCCTGAGTTGAACACCCTTTCAGAAAGGGGACTTGTAACAGATCCTGTAGTTCTGAGGCAACACATTATTCCTCTGGCTGCTTTTTGCTGTAACAGCTGACATTGAACATAAAAACAATAAACATCTCTCTTGTCTTTAAATAATTTTAACAATAACAATTTTAACAATATTTATGTGCAATATGTGTCAGGTGATGAGCAAAGGTAGATGTTTCTCCAAATGTAATCCACAATCATTAACAAAATATAACAAACATGACAACATGATAGTTGACCATGACAGGACTACAACAACCTAGAACATAGGCCTAGTCCTTTTTTTATGCAGCCATCTTTAAAAAAAAAATAAAAATTTAAATAGTCGTCATTTGGAAATGTGATTGCGTTCAAGCATGAATCGAGATCGCGATTTTTTAACGATTAATCGTGCAGCCCTGACCGAAATGAAAATTTGTGGCCGAAACCGAAAATAATAATAAACACTTGGCCGAACAATACCGAACATGGTTCTTCAGCAGTTTTTCATTTATTTTGCCAATTTTTTCACCATTGCATAAATCAAATAAATTTGATTTAGCATGCTTTTTTCTCTCTCTAGTGGCCCTTTATTGAGATGCAGACTGGAAAGGGGTAGAGAGAGAGAGAACGGGGAAGACACGCAGCAAAGGTGCACGGGCTGGATTCGAACCCGCGACCGCTGCAGGAGGAGGACTGTAGCCTCAGTATATGAGCCGCTGCTTAACCCACTGCACCACCGAGCGGCCCATTTAGCATGCTTTTAAAAGAAAAAAATCTTTTACAAAATTACAAGGTAGAAAACATTTGTTGAACATAAAAAACTGAACATTTTTTAATTTCCCAGCATTTCTTAAATATTCCAGCAGACATTATACCAGCAAAGAACAATCACTTAAAATAAATAAATTAGCTAAATACATTTTTTGTCCATCTTTGAGCTTACGTTAGGCTTAACTGACTGAACATTGTAACATAGGCCTTAAAACAATAAAAATGTTTTTTATCATTCCAAATGATAAATCAAACTTGTAGCTGAAAGACTTTGCAGATGTTTCCCCTCTATATATTTGAGCAGAACATTCATCAAACAGCCATTCTTGTTTTATTCTAACACTCTAAAATACTTCCACACTGCTGACATGTTTGCACCACTTCACTCCACGCTCTAACGTTTGATTTCCTCATCTAAACCTGGAATAGATTGATTTATGTTGTTTTGGTTCCACCTGCTGGTGAATGTTGGTAAAATTCTTATGTGGTTAGTTTTTGGTTGGCCAACGATTTATGTTTGTGGTGCAACCGTTATGGGAGCGGCCAGTTTATTTCCTTATTTTACAACGCCGTTATTAATTGTTTGGGTTTTTTCCCACTTATTCCACCGAACACCCAAAGTGTTTTTTTACCATTTTCGGCCGAACAATTCCGGTTACCGAACAATCGGTGCACCACTGCTGCTAAACAGTCCCCCTCACAAACAGAGTCCAGCGGCGCTACGTTCCCAACGTTGTGTAGCTTGTAGCATGAATGAGTGAACGTTTGTGTGAACATGAAAGTACAATCTGCATTGAGGCTTCTCGCTTCGGGAATCCCGGTGTGTGATTGAACGCAGCGCGGGGTCAGAGTCGTGTTTTCCCAGCGTTCCTGAACGCAGCGCGGGGTCAGAGTCGTGTTTTCCCAGCGTTCCTGAACGCAGCGCGGGATCAGAGTCTCAGATCAGACGCTGCTCTAAGTTTAGCTGGGAGTGTGTGTGCGTGCGTGCGTGCGTGCGTGCGTGCGTGCGTGCGTGCGTGCGTGCGTGCGTGCGTGCGTGCGTGCGTGCGTGCGTGCGTGCGTGCGTGTGTGTGTGTGTCACATTCCTGCAGCGAGGAACGTGCACGTGTCCCTGAGCAGCAGATCAATAACCGATCTATAACCGTGAACCTTGAACCCTCCGTTCAATCAAACTTTATTTAAACGGCGTCTGTTCGGGTTAGGGTTAGGGTTGATCTGGAAGTTTCTAGAGTACTAACTTTGTTCCTCAAGCCCCACAATACGGTTTGACGTACATGCACGAAAATCGGTACACACCTGTATCATGTCACAACTTAAAGAAAAGTCTCTTGGCGCCATGGCCGAAACCGAACAGGAAGTCGGCCATTTTGAACATTCTGAATGAATCGCCTAATTTTGGCGTAATTTATCCCATTCCTTCAGCAGTTAATTCAGCCCGAACCGTAACGTGAACCCAGATGTGTTATACATCAAAATGTTCGTCTCCATCCTGCGACTACACGCATTACTTTTCTCTTTCAAAAGTGTTACCGTGGCGACGCTAGACGCCAACAAGCGCGCCCCCCCTCCATCTGATTGGTCCATATTTGATAGTTCCTACTTTCTGTTATAACTTTTGAATGGGAATATAATTATTTTGTAAACTGAAAATGAGCTGCACGTTGGTAAATCTACGTCCTTTTAGTCTCTTTTCTAGCTTTTTGTACAACAAATTTACAAACATCACGCTAATTATATTTTGTTTCATGTATTTAGAAAAACCGTTGTACAATTGGACAAATTGAATTGAATGAACAAATTATTATCCAGTAATTCACTTTAATACAAAATAACAAAATGAGCTGAATAAAATAAGTATCTTTCTTAAACAGAAACCCGTCCTGCTTCACTTAAAATAGTATAAATTAATATAAAACAATAGAAAGAAAGCAGAGCATGCATTCTGTAATAGTGTAATAACAAATGTGCAAACAGAAAGTCTGTAGAAAACGTATTTGTTGCTCAAAGGCCACGACTGCAGCTGCAGTTGGAGTAAAACAGAATAAAAACATATGAACTCAACACATAAATGACATTTTCCATTGCAGTTTTATTACTATTTTTTAACTCTCAGACCAAGTTCTTTTTCAGCTCAATACGGGACTTTAGTTTATAAATACGGACGATTCCGGTTGCTGCTTCTTACCTTCTTATATCTTATAAACACACCAACTGTCTGTATAAATAAGAATAATCAGTAGAAAACGATACAGAGATCCAACAAATCCATTATTCCTTCAGTTAAAACTGTTGAAATTTCATGAACTAGTAGATTATAATATTCTGCAAATTATGTTTAAAGCTCATAAGAAACTTTACCAATCAACATTCAGAAAAGATTTAAAAAAAAGAGAAAGCAAGTTTAACTTAAAAGGAACAGAGATTTTTAAAAACCAAGATCCAGGACTAAATTGATGGAACGTTGTGTTTCTGTGAAAGGAATCAGTTTATGGAACAATCTGAATAAAAAACCAAATAATCAAATCAAACATTACATTCAGAAGAACAATTAAAGCCTGAATGTTAAGGAAATATAATGAAATATGTTGAGTTTGATTGACATCCCCATAGACGGCGGTAATTTTATTTTATCTTAGCAGGGCTCCAGACTAACTTTTTTCACTAGGAGCACAGTATAGTAGTATATATATAATAATATAATATATATATAATATAATACAGTAGCCCCTAACTGAACATTTTTAGGGGCACAATCAGAAATTTTAGGAGCGCACATCGTTTATCGACACGCTAACCAAATGTTTACATTTCTACTACATTTCAGTGTATTAGTAATACGTATTTCATAATAGATTAATGAATTACCACAATGTGCTGTTTCAAATGCAGTGTTACATTTTATTGTGCACTTTTAAAGATGCCGCAACATAAAGTAAACTGACAGCACCAAAAACATACATTCACATGATAAAAAAGTGCTTGGTAACAAAGTGCTTAGTAACCTTTCAGCCATGAATGTAACGTAATGTAAACACAGTACTTAACAAATGTACAAATATTGCGGGTACTGGCCAATAACATTTCCCTACTTGTGTCTTTACTAAAACCCTGAACTTACACCAGTCGACCAAATTCACTGATTCACTCAAATAACTAAGGATCTTACCAAGAAATGTTCTTATTTCTAACCTAAAAATGCCGTTACACCTGATAACACACATCACTTAAAAGGTGTTAAAATTTAACTTTCATTTGTGTCAAGCACATTTTAAGTTCTAGTTACGTTTTAAGTTAGAGTTTTGGCAGTGTTCAAAATAAAATGATGATCCTGCTGTAATGGAGAACATTTTCTTTTTCTTTTTTTTCTTTACCGGGTGGAGGCTGATTTATGGTTCCGCGTTACAACAACGCAGAGCCTACACCGTAGGCTCTGCGTTGATTTAAGGCGGAACCATAAATCAGGCTTTAGGGGAACATATCGGAGAACAACCAGAAGAATATAGAGTGGATTAAAAATAAAAGTTAAGCACTGAGCTACATGTGTCTCCCGTCTGGGCCATTGCAGACTCATGGCCTGAGCAAGATGTTACTAAAACCAAACATATCCGTCTCTTTCTTCTAACTTTATGTGCGCGCCGCGGCGGCAGCGAGTTGTGTCGCATTAAATGTGGTCCGGGCGTAATACCTGCTTTGAGCTGGTGAAATTAAACGAAAAAAATAAATAAATAGATCCCCCGACTCATTCCCTTTCACACTCATTGCCTGCAAATATGCGGGTTCATTGACGCACTCCTTCCACGTTTAACATGTAAAAAAAAAAAAAAAAAAACACTGGCAAATTTACTGGTCGCACGTGTGCGAGTGGACATGAAATTCAGTCGCACATACTCAAATTTTGGTCGCAAAATGCGAGCATTTGGTCGCAGTCTGGAGCCCTGCTTAGTTTTTTATTTACTTAGTTGTTGTTTTTAAAATTTAAAATTTATGTTATTTGTAAATGTATTTCTTGGGAAAAAGGGGCAGATCAGATAAGGGTGCTTTCACACCTGTGGCCGTTTGTTTTGTTCCGTTTCAGGGGCTGAATCGATAAAGTTGTTCCGTTTCTCGTTTGTGGAGTTTGTGTTCACGAGGCAAACGTCTGTACCGTTTCAAAGCTGTTAGCAAATGCCATGCGCTAACCAGCTGCTCTCTGATTGGTCAAATGAACGCGTAAGGAGTTTCCTCTTCCGTACCCCGGGAAAAACAACACGCCCCTTTCAGCGCAGACCGCCGCCGTCGGCTTTAGCTGATTTATGGTTCTGCGTCAAAACGACGCCGTGCCTACGGCGTGTGGTTTTTGTACACGCAGAGGACACGCCGTCACCTGCGCCGTCACTGACGTGCACCTCCCGAAAATTGTAACTACGCGTGGAGGAGACGCCGTCCACTCGCAGACCGAGAGGGCTGTGATTGGTTCGTTTGAAAGCGAAGCATTTCCGGTTTCCGGTTTGAATCAGTAGTGAACTTCCAGGGCTTTTTTCTTCGTTTATGTGTGATTTTTTTTTGTTTTTGTTTTTTGCACAATAGTTGTCCTTATTTCTTTGATTTACTGTGACCGGAAAAAGTCGGATAAACCATTCAGAAAAAGATCGCTAACTAGTGGCCGCGGGGGGTACTGCACCGTGGAGAAATGGAGAGACGGAGAAGTCTGAACGGTTCGTGACGGCGTCACGACTGCGCCGTGTGCTCTGCGTGTGTGTGACGCAGAAGCATATTTCAGGCTTTACACCAACGCAGAGCTACGGCGTAGGCTCTGCGTCGATTTAACGCTCCTGAACGCAGCGCGGGATCAGAGTCGTGTTTTCCCAGCGTTCCTGAACGCAGCACGGGATCAGAGTCGTGTTTTGCAGCAGATCAATAACCGATCAATAACCGGGAACCTTGAACCCTCCGTTCAATCAAACTTTATTTAAACAGCGTCAGTTCCAACAGAAGTTGATCCGGACGTTTCCAGTCGTGAAACAGCTCAGTCATCCCCGTGTTGTTACCGAGATCAATAAAGGTTTGATTAACGAGTGACGGATAGTCATTTACAGTCACTTTTCTCCCACAGCTTTAGTTAGGGCCCTAGCACTGACAGTGTTAGGGCCCTAATGTATCTGGAGGAATTCTTTATTTATTCTTCTGACGAAATGAGGGTCTTTTTTCCCCCTAAACGTGCCCCAAAATTCACCAAATTTTGCACCAAGCCAGTCCTGGTGATAAATGTGATATTTAATGGTTTGCATTAATGGGCGTGGCCTAATGGCTCAACAGCGCCCCCTAGAAAACTTTACGCCTCAAGCCCCACAATACAGTTTGACGTACATGCACGAAAATCAATACACACCTGTATCATGTCGCAACTTAAAGAAAAGTCTCTTGGAGCCATGGCCCAAACCCAACAGGATGTCGGCCATTTTGAATTCATTTCATGAAGCTGTGATATAAGGAGATTTTATAGGCCCTGACACACCAACCCGACTTCCCCCGCTCTCTGCCGACTGCTGTGTCGGCTCGCGTCGCCTGTGTCGGGCTGTGTCGGGCTCACTAGACACACCGCAGATACAACACCCAACGGCGAACTAGCACGTACGTTCTGCGCATGCGTGAGAGGTAATTCTCCTCCATACCAGCAGGCAGCGCTAGTCTGTATTCAGGGGATCAAGGAGGGGGACAGCGCTTTTTTTTTTTCAAAGCTTTATTGAGAAAACACAAGTGCAATACAAAACAGACGGCACAACCACCTGCAGCTCTGTGGAGAATTAAAATAAATGGCTGGCTGAAATAAATCATTTAGGAAGATAAATGTTGGTTTAATAGATGAAATCTAACAGTTGTAGCTACGCCTGTTAAGAAATTTGCTCCGAAAATGTTGTGATTTTCTGCCTGCCGGCTCGGGAGCTGATTTATGGTTCCGCGTTAAATCGACGCAGAACCTACGGCGTAGGGTACGGCGTAGGATACACGGCGGCGCGCGCCATGTATCCTACGCCGTAGGCTCTGCGTTGGTGTAACGCGGAACCATAAATCAGCCTTTATTCTGGTGAAGTTTGAAAAAGACAAGCGAGTGATTATGTACATTCACTGAGTGAATATTATGAAAGTAAAATATTTATTTCTCGCTAGAAATGTAATCAAAACGCATTTTTATGCAGAAGATTTTCTGGGAAATTCTGGGAACAGCCGATCACAGAGTGAGCTGTTGACCGACGGCCGACGGGGTTTTTTACCATGGTGAAAAAAAACCTATCCGTTAACGTAGCCTGAACCGGAATGTGCACCCATGCATGGCATACATCGTTAGATGCGTCTCCATCGTGCCTCGATGGGCATTACTTTTCTCAGTCAAAAGCGTTACCGTGGGGACGCTAGACGCCAAAAAGCGCGCCCCATTAATAACTATAGGGAGCACAGGAATGAATGCAATACAACCGTAAACACCTCAAACTGACATAGAACCACCCCGAACACAAACACTACAGCCCCAAACCAAAGCAGCAAGAGGGGATGAATGGGCGGTAGGGCATGCCCATATCAAAATTTCATGAAATTTTCTAGTTAGTGCCACGCCTGCGCCAAGTGGCACGCCTCCTCCATAGCTCTGCCATAGCAATGGAGGAGCAGTGCCTCTTGGCGCAGCCAGAGGCACTATTGTTCTTGTGTGCGTTTCATCTTATTATTCATTTTCCGGACAAAACTTCGGTTCGCTACTAGTCCCGCAGCTTTGAGAAAACGCGAAAAGTAAAAACGTAGAAACGTGCGCCTTAAGCGGGAATCGTGTGCTATGACTTTTATTAGCGATTGGCGTGCACGTTTTTGCGCAACGTGCAAAAACGTGTCCTTTTAGAGAACTTTGGGGCCTCACCACTCGCACACCGTTACTCGAAAAATTCTGAACCGATTTAGAAAGTTGTAGGCCCTGAAATTAACTACAGTCCTGTGGATTTTCAGAGCGATGGCACAAATAGTTTTTGCACAAAGTGCAAAAACATTTCCAAATTTCCAAACTAATGGAGAGATTTTCCCATGTAAGTGAATGGGGCAGAATGTCACACAGTGGGTGGAAGGAGGTTTGAAAAAAACCCAAATTCACCTTTTTTCTGAGTCACGTATCTTTCTCATACTTGCACGTAGAACTGTCATTCAAACTTCAAAACGGAGGAAAACTTCTGTTCTCTCTCCAAACCTGAAACTGTTTTTTCCTAAGATGTACACTTTTCAAGATATGAGCCCTTAAGCGAGGACTGGAAATCACTTTTTTGTCAAATTTAGAGTGGAGCTCTAATTTTTTAGAGTGGGAGGGACATTAAAAAATGACCTTAATTTTTATGTGTAACTCGAGCTCACGGCCGAACCGTGAAAGCTAGAAAGATAATTTTTGGTCAGAATGTAGACATAGATGTTGGGATTCATAAAATGTGACTTTCACAGGCGGGGTATGAACAAAATTTAAACAGGGGGGGATAAAGCTGCTCCAATTCCTGCCTCAGTCCCCATTCACTGCAATGTAATCAAACGTTTTTTCTTCAAAAAAATCTCACTTTGTTTTCGAACTGCCGTTACTAAAACATTTTAAGGAACATATGAATAAAATTAAGATTGTCAGAATCTGCCGGGTTCTCTGTCTCTCACGATGTCTTTGCTTTTCTGGTAGGAGCTACGGTTTTCTCACAAATCGGAGTTATTTGAGAACTTTCACAAGGCAAAAGCTGGGGTTTTCTCAAAGCCAACCCGGAACACTCCTCATTTCGAGGTTCTTGTTGCCGGGGCAACCAGAGCTCAGCTGCTGAGCCATTCAGCCAGAACTGGTCACATGACCCAGTCAGTCAAGCGGCTCGGTTCCTCTGCCCGTCTGTCGCCATGACGCTTATAAAACATCCCCAACCATGATGTTTCCTCCTCCGTGCTTTACAGCAGGGAGGATGTTCTCAGCTTAGCTCCGCCCACTTTTCCTTGTTCGGGACTAAATTTAGCAAAATAATGCTACGATGACGCTAGTTCCTGGTGATGTGTGTGTCTGGTGTGTACATGGGTGTGTATTCAGTGTGTACATGGGTGTGTATTCAGTGTGTGTGTGTGTGTAGATTCCACACATTCCTGTTTCTCTGGTCCAGGTTTCCGTCTGCTGAAGTCGTCTGTCTGGATGTGTGTGTGTTTGAGCAGCTGCTGGTGTGTGTGTGTGTGTGTGTGTGTGTGTGTGTGTGTGTGTGTGTGTGTGTGTGTGTGTGTGTGTGTGTGTGTGTGTGTGTGTGTGTGTGTGTGTGTGGATTCCTGTGGCATGAAGTCAGAATTTCAGCCCTGAATCTGTGGTATGAAGAGCTGCTGGCTCACCTACACACACACACACACACACACACACACACACACACACACACACACACACACACACACACACACACACACACACACACACACACACACACACACACACACACACACACACACACACAAACACACACACACACACACACACACACACACACAGATACTGGATTGTATTCTAATCCCATTGTGTGTGTGTGTGTGTGTGTGTGTGTGTGTGTGTGTGTGTGTGTGTGTGTGTGTGTGTGTGTGTGTGTGTGTGTGTGTGTGTGTGTGTGTGTACACAGCAAACACTCCTCCTGGTTTCTGCTGCGTCGGCAGGTCTCTCTCTCTCTCTCTCTCTCTCTCTCTCTCTCTCTGCTCCCCAGATCAGCAGAATCCAGGATCAATGAGTCTCATGATCGGGATCAATAGGTCTGATCTGGATCAGCTGGACCGGATCAGTAAACTTACCTGAAGAAAATAACCAAACCATGAAACAACAAACCGTCCAAACGTCCAGGACAAAAACCCGTCAGACGTCTGAGTCCTGCTGACAAACTATTGATCCCCCTGATACGGAGGGGGGAGCGTTAGCGACGCTAGTGATGCTAGTGGTGCTAGTGATGCTAGTGATGCTAGTGATGCTAGTGGTGCTAGTGATGCTAGTGGTGTAACTGGTGATGTAACTAGTGATGCTAGTGATGTAACTGGTGTAACTAGTGATGCTAGTGTTGTTACTAGTGTTACTAGTGATGTAACTGGGTTAACTAGTTTTACTAGTGATGTAACTGGGTTAACTAGTTTTACTAGTGATGCTAGTGGGGTTACTAGTGGTGTAACTAGTGTTACTAGTGATGTAACTGGGTTAACTAGTTTTACTAGTGATGTAACTGGGTTAACTAGTTTTACTAGTGATGCTAGTGGGGTTACTAGTGGTGTAACTAGTGTTACTAGTGATGTAACTGGGTTAACTAGTTTTACTAGTGATGTAACTGGGTTAACTAGTTTTACTAGTGATGCTAGTGGGGTTACTAGTGGTGTAACTAGTGTTACTAGTGATGTAACTGGTGTTACTAGTGATGCTAGTGGGGTTACTAGTGTTACTAGTGATGTAACTGGTGTTACTAGTGATGCTAGTGGGGTTACTAGTGATGCTAGTGGTGTTACTAGTGTTACTAGTGGTGTAACTAGTGTTACTAGTGATGTAACTGGTGTTACTAGTGATGCTAGTGTTACTAGTGGTGTAACTATTGATGCTAGTGGTGTTGCTAGTGTTACTAGTGGTGTTACTAGTGTTACTAGTGATGTAACTGGTGTTACTAGTGATGCTAGTGGGGTTACTAGTGTTACTAGTGATGTAACTGGTGTTACTAGTGATGCTAGTGGGGTTACTAGTGTTACTAGTGATGTAACTGGTGTTACTAGTGATGCTAGTGGGGTTACTAGTGTTACTAGTGATGTAACTGGTGTTACTAGTGATGCTAGTGGGGTTTCTAGTGTTACTAGTGTTACTAGTGATGCTAGTGTTACTAGTGGTGTTACTAGTGGTGTTACTAGTGTTATTAGTGGGGTTACTAGTGTTACTAGTGATGTAACTGGTGATGTTACTGATGTTACTATTGTTACTAATGGTGTTACCAGTGATGTTACTAGTGGTGTAACTAGTGGTGTTACTTAGGGGTGGGTTAAAAGTATCGATATATTGATATTCCATCGATATACATGTGTAGGAACGATTATCGATACATAAATCCAAGTATCGATTAATTTTTTTTATTTTTTTTCCCACCATTTTACCACCCAGTGCTCCTTCCTAAGTCAGTCCTGGGCATTGCTCCATCTACCAACCCCGGGAGTTCCTGCACTGAGCTCAGGTCTCCTCCTTACGTGAGGAGTGAGCAGCTTCTTTCCACCAGGCAGGGTGGGGTTTCTCTGGGGTTTCTCTAGCCGGACGTGGCGATGGAAGGATCACGTTATTCCCTTATTGTAACCAGAATATCGATATCGAATCGTATCGTAAATCGTATCGTCTTGGGACCTAGTGTATCGGAATCGTATCGTATCGGGAGGTCAGTGATGATACCCAGCTCTAGTGTAACTAGTGGTGTAACTAGTGGTGTTACTAGTGGTGTTACTAGTGGTGTTACTAGCGTTACTAATGATGTTACTAGTGGTGTAACTAGTGGTGTTACTAGCATTACTAGTGATGTTACTAGTGGTGTAACTAGTGGTGTTACTAGTGGGGTTACTAGCGATACTAGTGATGTAACTGGTGTTACTAGTGGTGTAACTAGTGGTGTAACTAGTGGTGTTACTAGTGGGGTTACTAGCGATACTAGTGATGTTACTAGTGGTGTTACTAGTGATGTAACTAGTGGGGTTACTAGTGATGTAACTAGTGGTGTAACTAGTGGGGTTACTAGCGATACTAGTGATGTTACTAGTGGTGTTACTAGTGATGTAACTAGTGGTGTAACTAGTGGTGTAACTAGTGGTGTAACTAGTGGTGTTACTAGTGGGGTTACTAGCGATACTAGTGATGTTACTAGTGGTGTTACTAGTGATGTAACTAGTGGTGTAACTAGTGGTGTAACTAGTGGTGTAACTAGTGGTGTTACTAGCGTTACTAATGATGCTACTAGGAGATATACACCTGTGTGTGTCCAGGTGCAGGTCCACTGGCAGGACAACACCGGGACACACACAGGTGCTGGTAACACCTGTGTGTGTGTGTGTGTGTGTGTGTGTGTGTGTCCAGGTGTTACCACACACAGCCAGGTGTCCTGCCTCCTCTCCAGCTCCCAGAATCCTCCTGGGTTTGCTGTGAAACGTCTATGGGTCTGTGGTGACTGGGTTTGTTTCAGGAGGTGGAAACAATGACA
>NC_084606.1:2111509-2126509 GCF_033807715.1 Cololabis saira
TTGTTGGATGCGTCTCCATCGTGCCTCGATAGGCATTACTTTTCTCAGTAATAGGGGTTACCGTGGCAACGCTAGACGCCAAAAAGCAAAAAAAAAAAGGCGAGAATTCGGACGCTTATTGCTCGGCCGAACTTTATCGTAGAGACATCGTTCAAACTTTCAAACACTCGGCCCGATTGGCACTAACGGACCCTACAACCTCATTATGCCAACTATTACAGTTTTTGCGATAATGACCTTTATTTTTTTTTAAATTTCCATTTGACTTTGGACGCTTGTTGCTAGGCAACGGGTTATCGTAGAGACATCGTACAAATGTTCCCCGACTCGGCACGCTGGGGACTTCAACATATTCAAATTTCATGAAGCTGTGATTTAAGGACATTTTATGTCAAAATCCAGGCCAAATGGCCCCATTCATTCGGATGGAGTTTTTTACCATGGTGAAAAAAAAACCCTATCCGTTAACGTAACCTGAACTGGAACGTGCACCCATGCATGGCATACATCGTTGGATCTCCATCGTGCCTCGATGGGCATTACACCTCTGTTCTCTGATTGGCTCCAGCAGGAGGGGGCGGGGCTAGTAACACCTCTGTTCTCTGATTGGCTCCAGCAGGAGGGGGCGGGGCTACCAGCAGGGGGCGGGGCTACCATGGCCTGCTCTTCGGTGAAGGTGGCGGTTCGAGTCCGACCTTTCAACTCCAGAGAAACTCAACGCAACGCCAAGTGTGTGATCCAGATGCAGAACAACACAACCTGTAAGAACTACACACAAATACACACCTATATATACACTAGTACACACCAAAGATACAGAACAACACAACCTGTAAGAACTACACACAAATACACACTAGTACACACTAGTACACACTAAAGATACAGGACAACACAACCTGTAAGAACTACACACTAATACACACCTATACATACTAGTACACACACTATTACACACACTAATACACACAACGCAACGCCAAGTGTGTGATCCAGATACAGGACAACACAACCTGTAAGAACTACACACTAATACACACCTATACATACTCATACACACACTAATACACACTAATACACACACTAATACACACAACGCAACACCAAGTTTGTGATCCAGATGCCGGACAACACAACCTGTAAGAACCACATACTCACGAATACACATGCACACGCACATATATATAAATACACACGCACACATACACACATACATGCACAGTTAGCTTCAGGCTAATGTTTCCCATTGATTTGGATGAAGAATGCTAACATTGTTGTGGGAGCGGAGACTCTGCAGGGCCGGTCTCGGTCCGGTGTTGGTGTTGTAATGTTCTCTCTCTCTCTCTCTCTCTCTCTCTCTCTCTCTCTCTCTCTCTCTCTCTCTCTCTCTCTCTCTCTCTCTCTCTCTCTCTCTCTCTCCAGGTATCTTCAACCCCAAACAAACCAAAGATGGAGCCAAAAACTTCACATTCGACTATTCCTACTGGTCCCACACTGACGTAAGTACACACCTGTACTACACACCTGGATACACACCCGTACCTTTACTACACACCTACACACACCTGTACTACACACCTGGATACACACTAGTACTACACACTAGTACAAACCTACACACACCTGTACACACCTGTACACACCTGTACTACACACCTATACACACCTGTACTACACACCTATACACACCTGTACTACACACCTGGATACACACCTGTACTACACACCTGGATACACACCCGCACCTTTACTACACACCTACACACACACCTGTACACACCTGGAAATACACACTAGTACACACTAGTACACACACCTGGTCTCACACCTCGGTGAGTGCACACCTGTATACACGCACCTGCACACAGCTAACATCACCACCGTTGCTAACAGCTACCAGTCCTAACAGTGCTACCAGTGCTAACAGTGCTACCGGTGCTAACAGCTACCGGTGCTAACAGTGCTACCGTTGCTAACAGCTAACTGTCCCTGCAGGCCGAGGATCCAGCCTTCGTGTCCCAGCGACAGGTTTACAAGGACATCGGAGAGGAGATGCTGCTGCACGCCTTCGAGGGTAAGAACCAGAACCTGGACCTGGATCAGGACCAGGACCTGGACCAGAACCTGGACCTGGACCAGGACCAGGACCTGGACCAGGTCCAGGTCCAGGTCCTGCTGACCCCCCGGTCTCCTTCTCCTCCTGGTCTTCCCTGAACAGGCTGAGGTCCCTGTTTTGGTTGGTTGTTCACCCCCCCTTCGTTAGCGACCTTGGCTATCATGAAAGCTATAGAAGTATAAGTTATTATTATTCCTTTAGGTTGTGATAAATAATAATAATAATAATAATAATAATAATAATAATAATAATAATAATAATAATAATAATAATTGTATCTGTAGGAGATGGTTTTTTTCTTTTTTCCTTTTCCGACGAAATGAGGGCCTTTTTTCTTCCTAAACATTTTTCCCCCTTTGCACCAAGCCAGGCCTGGTGATGAATGTGATATTTAATGGTTTGCATTAATGAGCGTGGCCTAACGGCTCAACAGCGCCCCCTAGAAAACTTTGTGCCTCAAGCCCCACAATACTGTTTGACGTACATGCACGAAAATCACTACACACCTGTATCATGTCACAACTTAAAGAAAAGTCTCTTGGCGCCATGGCCCAAACCCAACAGGAAGTCGGCCATTTTGAACATTTTTAATTAATCGCGTCATTTTGGCGAAATTTATGCCATTCCTTCGGCAGTTAATTCAGCCCGAACCGTAACGTGCCCCCAGGTGTGTTATACATCAAAATGTGCGTCTTCATCCTGCGACTACACGCATTACTTTTCTCTTTCAAAAGTGTTACCGTGGCGACGCTAGACGCCAAAAAGCGCACCCCCCTTCATTTGATTGGTCCATATTTGATTCCTACTTTCTGCCATGACTCTTGAATGGTTTGATATAAAGAGTCGTGGTGGAGTCATTGGACTCGGTCTTTTATTGGTGAAAATTGCAGGAGCGAGGGCTCGTTTATCCGTTCATCGCTGCTTGCAGC
Source organism: Cololabis saira (assembly GCF_033807715.1). NCBI lineage: Eukaryota > Metazoa > Chordata > Actinopteri > Beloniformes > Belonidae > Cololabis > Cololabis saira. Next base: position 2,114,555 of record NC_084606.1, read on the forward strand.
TTTAATTATTATTATTATTATTATTATTATTATTATTATTATTATTATTATTATTATTATTATTATGATTATGATTATTATTATCATTATCATTATTATTAATATTATTATCATTATTATTATTATTATTATTATTATTATTAATAATAATAATAATAATAATAATAATAATAATAATAATAATAATATTATTATTATTATGATCATTATTATTATTATTATTATTATTATTATTATTATTATTGTTACTATTAATATAATAATAATAATTATAATTATAATAATTATTATTATTATTATTATTATTATTATTATTACTATTAATATAATAATAATAATAATAATAATAATAATAATAATAATAATAATAATAATAATAATAATAATAATAATAATAATAATAATTATTATTATTATTATTATTATTATTATCATCATTATTTTTATTTTTCCAGGCTACAACGTCTGCATCTTTGCTTACGGCCAGACGGGAGGAGGGAAGAGCTACACCATGATGGGGAGACAAGAACCGGACCAGGAGGGGATCATCCCCCAGGTAAGACCTGGACCTGGACCCAGTGGCGCCACCAGGGGGTGGCCAAGGGTGGCCACGCCCCCCACCCTACAAATTTGCTGCCCTCCCCACTGGCCACCCCTACAGAAGAGTATTAGGGCATGAGAAAAATAAAAATAATATTTTAGAGGAGGAAGATTTTTTTTTTCATTATGCACTTCGAGAAAAAAGTTGAAATGTCGAGAAAAAAGTCGAAATGTATTTTAACTTTATTCTCGAAATTTCGACTTTATTCACGAAATTTCGACTTTATTCTTGAAATTGTATTTCAACATTAATCTCAAATTTCGACTTTTTTCTCAACATTTCGATTTTTTTCTCCAAGTGCACAATAAAAAAAAATCTTCCCCTCTCAAATATTTTTTCTCTTGCATGGCCCTGATTCTCTTCCGTAATAAACCTAAGTATATCAGTAGGCGTTTTTCTGGTAGTATTTCTGAGCCCTTATACTACAACAGTTTAATACAATCCTGTAATGACGGCTTTTAGTTTTGGTTCCACCCCAAGAATTTAAGTGGCCCCATCTGGCCCCCCCTATGAAACATTTTTGGAGCCGCCCCTGCCTTGACCCCCCAGACCCAGACCCCTAGACCCGGTACTGGTACTGGTCCAGAAACCACTAACCTCCTTCTGTCCCTCCAGCTGTGTGAGGATCTGTTCCAGAGGACCGGGGAGAACCAGGACCCGGACCTGAACTACTCCGTGGAGGTACCAGAACCAGAACCAGGACCAGACCTGGTCCAGGACCAGACCTGGTCCAGGACCAGTTCTGACCCAGTTCTGACCCGTGTCCCCCCCCAGGTGTCCTACATGGAGATCTACTGCGAGCGGGTCCGGGACCTGCTCAGTCCCAAGTCCGTGGGGAGTCTCCGGGTCCGGGAGCACCCGATCCTGGGCCCGTACGTGGAGGACCTGAGCAAGCTGGCGGTGACCGGGTTCAGGGACATCCAGGACCTGATGGACGCCGGAAACAAGGCCCGGTAGGGACCAGGGGGACCGGGGGGACCGGGGGGACCGGGGGGGGGTGACAAGGCCCGTACGGGAGGACCCGGTAGGGACCAGGGGAACCGGGGGTGGCAGTATGACACGATGACATGAGGAAAAGAGTCAAAATTTTGAGAAAAAAGTTGAAATGTCGAAAACGCACGAAAGAACCAACGCACGAAAAAACGCACGAACGCACGAAAAAACGCACACACGCACGCTAAAATGCACGAAAAAACGCATGCAAAACGAATGCACGCACGGATAAACGCACGAACGCACGAAAAAACGCACGCAAAACGCACGCACGCACGCAAAAACGCACGAAAAAACGCACGCAAAACACACGGAAAACGAACGCACGCACGAAAAATCGCACGAACGCACGAAAAAACGCACGGACGCACGAACCAGGAGCGGTATCAGGGGGGTGCCCGGGTGCCAGTAGCTGCTTATTTATTTGATGGTGCAGTGAAAAACAGACACGACAGACTGGAATCAAACCCGCGTCGCTGTCCAGGGGAAGGTTTACATAAGTTACTGCTCAAGCCGTTGAGCTACACGGGCGCTAGCGCTCGTGTTTGACAAAAATATCTTGGAGGGAAAAAGAATTCACTCTCAAAATGGCAGGGAAAAAATGCAAGTCATCACGGCAGGCCGTGTTATAATGAGCGTATACCATGCTAGGCCAGGCTGTGGTATACGCTCGTTATATCACAGCTGAGGATCATTGTATCACGGACAGTGGCGCGCCTCTCAAACCTGTTGACTGCGTTGGGGGGGCTGATAAGAGGGGGGGGGGGGGCGAGGAAGGCGTTAAGTTGAGGGCGGTGTGGGGGCAGAGTTACCTAGTTTACATTCCACCAGGGAGATTGTGACCAGAGCGATCGGCCAAACCGCCCTGTCAAGGTCAGATTATAGAATCAACAATTATATTGCAAACAGACAGACTCAGTAATTTTCCGCCTGCCTTCAGACCAGTTCCTGGTCTCCAGGGACCAGTTCCTGATCTGGTTCTGGTTCTGGTTCCTGATCTGGTTCTGGTTCTGGTTCCAGGACGGTTGCAGCCACCAACATGAACGAGACGTCGTCCAGATCTCACGCCGTCTTCACCATCGTCTTCACGCAGAGGAGGAGAGACCAGATGACGGGCCTGGACACGGAGAAGGTGAGAGTCCTGGTCCTGGTCCAGGTCCTGGTCCTGGACCAGGTCCTGGTCCTGGACCAGGTCCTGGTCCTGGTCCAGGTCCTGGTCCTGGTCCTGCTCCAGGTCCTGGTCCTGGTCCTGGTCCTGGTCCAGGTCTAACCCATGTCCCCCTACAGGTCTCCAAGATCAGTCTGGTGGATCTGGCCGGGTCAGAACGGGCCGACTCCACCGGCGCCAGGGGAACCCGACTGAAGGTGGGTGTGGCTTCAGGGGGCGGGGCTTCACGAGGGGGCGGGGCTTTGTGATACTTATTTTGAAATGACTCGTATTACATTTCATGACACTTTTATTTTGAAATTCTTCATATTACATTTCATGACACTTTTATTTTGAAATGCCTCATATTACATTTCATGACACTTTTATTTTGAAATGCCTCATATTACATTTCATGACACTTTTATTTTGAAATGCCTCATATTACATTTCATGACACTTTTATTTTGAAATGCCTCATATTACTTTCATGACACTTTTATTTTGAAATGCCTCATATTACATTTCATGACACTTTTATTTTGAAATGCCTCATATTACATTTCATGACACTTTTATTTTGAAATGCCTCATATTACATTTCATGACTTTTATTTTGAAATGCCTCATATTACATTTCATGACACTTTTATTTTGAAATGCCTCATATTACATTTCATGACACTTTTATTTTGAAAGGCCTCATATTACATTTCATGACTTTTATTTTGAAATGCCTCATATTACATTTCATGACACTTTTATTTTGAAATGCCTCATATTACATTTCATGACACTTTTATTTTGAAATTCTTCATATTACATTTCATGACACTTTTATTTTGAAATTCTTCATATTACATTTCATGACACTTTTATTTTGAAATGCCTCATATTACATTTCATGACACTTTTATTTTGAAATGCCTCATATTACATTTCATGACACTTTTATTTTGAAATGCCTCATATTACATTTCATGACACTTTTATTTTGAAATGCCTCATATTACATTTCATGACACTTTTATTTTGAAATGCCTCATATTACATTTCATGACACTTTTATTTTGAAATGCCTCATATTACATTTCATGACACTTTTATTTTGAAATGCCTCATATTACATTTCATGACACTTTTATTTTGAAATGCCTCATATTACATTTCATGACGCTTTTATTTTGAAAGGCCTCATATTACATTTCATGACTTTTATTTTGAAATGCCTCATATTACATTTCATGACACTTTTATTTTGAAATGCCTCATATTACATTTCATGACACTTTTATTTTGAAATTCTTCATATTACATTTCATGACACTTTTATTTTGAAATGCCTCATATTACATTTCATGACACTTTTATTTTGAAATTCTTCATATTACATTTCATGACACTTTTATTTTGAAATGCCTCATATTACATTTCATGACACTTTTATTTTGAAATTCCTCATATTACATTTCATGACACTTTTATTTTGAAATGCCTTATATTACATTTCATGACTTTTATTTTGAAATGCCTTATATTACATTTCATGACACTTTTATTTTGAAATGCCTCATATTACATTTCATGACACTTTTATTTTGAAATGCCTCATATTACATTTCATGACACTTTTATTTTGAAATTCTTCATATTACATTTCATGACACTTTTATTTTGAAATGCCTCATATTACATTTCATGACACTTTTATTTTGAAATTCCTCATATTACATTTCATGACACTTTTATTTTGAAATGCCTCATATTACATTTCATGACACTTTTATTTTGAAATGCCTCATATTACATTTCATGACACTTTTATTTTGAAATGCCTCATATTACATTTCATGACACTTTTATTTTGAAATGCCTCATATTACATTTCATGACACTTTTATTTTGAAATGCCTCATATTACATTTCATGACACTTTTATTTTGAAATGCCTCATATTACATTTCATGACACTTTTATTTTGAAATGCCTCATATTACATTTCATGACACTTTTATTTTGAAATCCTCATATTACATTTCATGACTTTTATTTTGAAATGCCTCATATTACATTTCATGACACTTTTATTTTGAAATGCCTCATATTACATTTCATGACACTTTTATTTTGAAATGCCTCATATTACATTTCATGACACTTTTATTTTGAAATGCCTCATATTACATTTCATGACACTTTTATTTTGAAATGCCTCATATTACATTTCATGACACTTTTATTTTGAAATGCCTCATATTACATTTCATGACACTTTTATTTTGAAATGCCTCATATTACATTTCATGACACTTTTATTTTGAAATGCCTCGTATTAAATTTAATGACACTTTTATTTTGAATATCTTGGGGGGGTGGAGCTTCACGGGTGGGAGGAGCTTCATGGGGAGGGGCTTGATGAGGGGGCGGAGCTTCACGAGGGTGGGAGGAGCTTCAGGGGGCGTGGCTTGATGAGGGGGAGGAGCTTCAGGGGGAGGGGCTTGACGAGGGGGCGGGGCTTGTTGAGTGGGCGGAGCCTCTAACTGTCTCTCTCCCTCCAGGAAGGAGCAAACATCAACAAGTCCCTGACGACGCTGGGGAAGGTGATCTCAGCGCTGGCCGAGATGGTAGGTACCGCTAACGCTAACGGGGCTAACGGGTCCACGCTAGGGATGGACGGTATGGACTAAAAAATGCATCACGATCATTTCTGGCATTTATCCCGATAACGATAAAAATGACGATAAAAAAATACCAATTCAACTCCACCTTTGTATAAATCTATCTCTCTCTCAGATCCGCCATGTTTGTTACACAAAACATTTATCCTTCTTTCTTTCTTTCTTTCTTTCTTTCTTTCTTTCTTTCTTTCTTTCTTTCTTTCTTTCTTTCTTTCTTTCTTTCTTTCTTTCTTTCTTTCTTTCTTTCTTTCTTTCTTTCTTTCTTTCTTTCTTTCTTTCTTTCAGGCTCATTTCCTTCCTTTCTTTCTTCCTTCCTTCCTTCCTTCCTTCCTTCCTTCCTTCCTTCCTTCCTTCTCCCCTTTCCTTCCTTCCTTCCTTCCTTCCTTCTCCCCTTTCCTTCCTTCCTTCCTTCCTTCCTTCCTTCCTTCCTTCCTTCCTTCCTTCCTTCCTTCCTTCTTTTTTCCCTTCCTTCCTTCTTTCCTCCTGCTCTCTCCTTCCTTCTTCCCTTCCTCTTTTCTCTTCTTTCCTTCCTTCCTTCCTTCCTTCCTTCCTTCCTTCCTTCCTTCCTTCCTTCCTTCCTTCCTTCCTTCCTTCCTTCCTTCACCAACATGAATTTATCGTTTTTACGGTGAGATACAAATTCTTACCGTGGGGAATTTATTTGACGGTTTATGGTGAACGGTAAAATATCAGCCATCCCTAGGGCAGAGCCACTAGTTTACATTCCACCAGGGAGATTGTGACTGGAGCAGTCGGCCAAACTGCCCTGTCAAGGCCAGATTATAGAATCAACAATTATATTGAAAGAAAGGAAACAGGCAGACTCCAGTAATTTTCCGTCTGCCTTAAGTCTCTGGCGATCTGCGGCGACGCCCCCGGGGGAATCCCCCAATCAGGAGCTGCGGTTACGGCGTTGATCTGCGGCTCCTCAGAAAGGAAACTCACCTCTTTCTTCTTCTTCACTTCTGCAGCAGAGCAGCAAGAAGAGGAAGAGCGACTTCATCCCCTACAGAGACTCGGTGCTCACCTGGCTGCTGAAGGAGAACCTGGGTGAGGAACCTGAACTCCTGAGGTTCCTGCTGGAGGAACCATCCGTACGCTAACAGGCTAACGGGCTAACTGTGCTAACTGTGTCTGTCTCAGGAGGAAACTCCCGCACCGCCATGATCGCTGCCCTGAGTCCTGCTGACATCAACTACGAGGAGACGCTGAGCACGCTGAGGTCAGAGGTCACGACCTTAACCCCCCAGGACTAACCCGCCCCTCTGGTTCTGGTTCTGGTTCTGGTTCCAGGTCTAACCCCCCTCTGGTTCTGGTTCTGGTTCCAGGTACGCGGACCGGGCCAAGCAGATCCGCTGCAACGCCATCATCAACGAGGATCCAAACGCTAAGCTGATCCGGGAGCTGAAGGCCGAGGTGGATCATCTGAGGAGCCTGCTGTTCTCTCAGGGCCTGCAGGTTCTGCTGGACCCTACCGGTACCAGTACCGGTACCGATACCAACGGTAGGTTCTGGTGGATCATCTGAGGAGCCTGCTGTTCTCTCAGGGCCTGCAGGTTCTGCTGGACCCCACCGGTACCAGTACCGGTACCGATACCAACGGTAGGTTCTGGTGGATCATCTGAGGAGCCTGCTGTTCTCTCAGGGCCTGCAGGTTCTGCTGGACCCTAACGGTACCAGTACCGGTACCGATACCAACGGTAGGTTCTGGTGGATCATCTGAGGAGCCTGCTGTTCTCTCAGGGCCTGCAGGTTCTGCTGGACCCCACCGGTACCAGTACCGGTACCGATACCAACGGTAGGTTCTGGTGGATCATCTGAGGAGCCTGCTGTTCTCTCAGGGCCTGCAGGTTCTGCTGGACCCTAACGGTACCAGTACCGGTACCGATACCAACGGTAGGTTCTGGTGGATCATCTGAGGAGCCTGCTGTTCTCTCAGGGCCTGCAGGTTCTGCTGGACCCTAACGGTACCAGTACCGGTACCGATACCAACGGTAGGTTCTGGTGGATCATCTGAGGAGCCTGCTGTTCTCTCAGGGCCTGCAGGTTCTGCTGGACCCTAACGGTACCAGTACCGGTACCGATACCAACGGTAGGTTCTGGTGGATCATCTGAGGAGCCTGCTGTTCTCTCAGGGCCTGCAGGTTCTGCTGGACCCTACCGGTACCGGTACCGATACCAACGGTAGGTTCTGGTCCTCACACGGAGCCCTGTGGACCCTCAGCTACTGGATCTATGTTTCCATGGTGACGGTCCAGGGAAACGAGGACTAAACTAGCGTTTTTCGTGCGTGCGTTCGTTTTGCGTGCGTTTTGCGTGCGTTTTGCGTGCGTTTTTTCGTGCGTTTGTGCGTTTTTTCGTGCATTTGTGCGTTTTTCCGTGCGTTTTTTCTTGCTTGCGTTCGTTTTGTGTGCGTTTTGTGTGCGTTTTGCGTGCGCTTTGCGTGCGTTTTTTCGTGCGTGCGTTCGTTTTGCGTGCGTTTTTTTGTGCATTCTTGCTTTTTTTTCGTGCGTGCGTGCGTTTTGCGTGCGAGCGTACGTTTTTTCGTGCGTTGGTTCTTTCGTGCGTTTTCGACATTTCCACTTTTTTCTCAAAATTTAATTGGACTATCACCACGGTTTCCATGGTGACGGACCAGGGAGACGTGGACTATCACCACGGTTTCCGCGTTTTTGCGTGCGTTTTTTCGTGCGTTTGTGCGTTTTTTTTTGGTGCGTTTTTTCGTGCGCTTTGCGTGCGTTTTGCGTGCGTTTTGCGTGCGTTTTACGTGTGTTTTTTCGTGCGTTCGTGCATTTTTTCGTGCGTGCGTTTTGTGTGCGTTTTATGCGTGCGTTTTTGCGTGCGTTTGTTCGTTTTGCGTGCGTTTTGAGTGCGTTCGTGCGTTCGTGCATTTTTGCGTGCGTTTTTTGTGCGTGCGTGCGTTTTTTCGTGCGTTCGTGCATTTTTTCGTGCGTGCGTGCGTTTTGCGTGCGTTCGTGCGTTTTTGCGTGCGTTTTGCGTGCGTTTTTTATGCGTTCTTGCGTTTTTTCGTGCGTGCGTGCGAGCGTACGTTTTTTCGTGTGTTGGTTCTTTCGTGCGTTTTCGACATTTCCACTTTTTTCTCAAAATTTCAACTTTTTTCTCAAAATGTTGACTTTTTTCCTCACGTCATCATGTCCTACTGTCATACTGTCCTGTGTCCTGTGGACTATCACCACGGTTTCCATGGAAACGTGGACTATCACCACGGTTTCCATGGTGAATTCCATGTATGACACTTTTATTTTGAAATGACTTGTTTGCATTTCATAACACTTATTTTGAAATTCCTGACTCCTCCCCCTCTCCTTTTCCTCCAGTCAGCAACAGCCCATCTGCGGTTGCAGGTTTGGCTCCGCCCCCTCAGCTGACGGCCAATGGGATTGCAGCTCTGGAAGACTCCGCCCCTCCAGGTAAAAGCCCCGCCCCTCCAGGTAACCTGATCGGGTTATTGATCAGCTCATTGATCAGCTCATTGATGAGGTTCCCTGCATCGTTTCTCGCTGCAGCTGACGGTCCAACGCCCGCCGACGTCTCTCCCTCCGACTCCGACAACGGCGTCAACCTGCCGGAGGACGACGGGGACGGAGACGGGGACGAGGGCGTCGCCACGGAAACCATCATCAGTCAAGAGGAGGCTGCCGAGAGGCTGTTGGTACGTCTGCCCGCCTGCCCTTGAGCCGCGTGCCCTTGAGCCGCGTGCCCTTGAGCCCGCGCGAGCCCTTGAGCCGCGCGTGCCCTTGAGCCCGCGCGAGCCCTTGAGCCACGTGCCCTTGAGCCGGGTCGCCAGTAACCGGTGCTAACCGGCGCTAACCCCCGTCTGTGCTGCAGGAAACGGAGAAGATCATCGCGGAGCTGAACGAGACGTGGGAGGAGAAGCTGCGGAAGACGGAGTCCATCCGGCTGGAGAGGTGAGGATGCTGTGGAGGTTAGCTAGCCGTGGCTAACGAGCCGTGGCTAACGAGCCGTGGCTAACGAGCCGTGGCTAACGAGCCGCCGCTAACGAGCCGTCGCTAACGAGCGTCTGTGTCTCCAGGGAGGCGCTGCTGGCAGAGATGGGCGTGTCCATCAAGGAGGACGGAGGAACGCTGGGCGTTTTCTCTCCTAAAGGGGTGAGTTCACACTGATCCTGGTTCTCTCTCTCCATATATATATATATATATATATATATATATATATATATATATATATATATATATATATATATATACATGTACATATATATATGGCCCGCTGCTCCAGTCACAATCTCCCTGGTGGAATGTAAACAAGGGACTCTGCCTCCACTAACCCTCCCCTCTCAGGAACACCTGTGGACCTGTTACATATGTATATATATATATATATATATATATATATACATATATATATATATATATATATTCAGCGGGTTCCTCTGGTTGGTCTAAGTGTCTTGTCCTGTCTTTTTTCCAGACTCCTCACCTGGTGAACCTGAACGAGGATCCTCTGATGTCGGAGTGTCTGCTGTATTACATCAAGGAGGGAGTTACCAGGTAGGAGGAGGGGGGGGGCACCAGGTAGGAGGGGGGGGTCACCTGGAGAGGGGGGGTTACCAGGTGGGGGGGGGGTCCAAATGCAAACTTTCATGACAAAAGTTAAAATGTTGAGAAATTTGGTGAATAAGGGGAGGGGGGGGGGGTCACCTCTAGTCCGAGTCCCCCCATGATGGAGGCGGAGCAGAGCAGAGGAGGGGGGGGGGGGTCACCTGACCCGGTGGTTTCTGCTAACAAACATGCTGCAGCGGGAGTGATACAATTAGCCAAGATCCCAAGACCTGGGGCAGATACTGACTGGACTACTGGACTATTGGAATACTGGAATACTGGAATACTGGAATACTGGAATACTGGAATACTGGAATACTGGAATACTGGAATACTGGAATACTGGACTACTGGACTATTGGAATACTGGAATACTGGAATACTGGAATACTGGACTACTGGAATACTGGAATACTGGACTACTGGAATATTGGAATACTGGAATACTGGAATACTGGACTAAGGGACTATTTGACTATTGTCAAATAGTTCTTCCGGCTCTCGGTGAAGGCGGACACTTCTCTGCTCCTCTCCCTTATCTATCTGCTACTGCTTTTGTCCTGTTTCGTCTTCAGAGTCTCTCCTTTTCACTCCTCCCAAACTCTACAATCATGGAATTGATTAACTGGTCTCTCAGCACAATCAGAAGTCAGGGGGTAAGGGAGCCCTCCTGCCCCCATGGGATGTTTACTGCTGGATACACAATGGATTCCTACAAATACTGGAAACCGTTGTGTTTGGTGATTCTGTCTGTCGAGGACGTTGAAGATGCTTCATAATTGGATTCATGATAGCAGGATTTCTCCTGATCGGAGGAGGGGGATTCCTGGTCTACCTACAAACGCGTAAGTCGTCGACAGCTGTTCTGGCTCTTTCAGAGCTGCCGGACGTGGCTGAAGGATCAAGCAAGGTGATCAACACTCAGACTTTAACGCTGGGGGAGCAAAGCCGTAAGCTGGATGTGATTCTTGAACAGAATCTCAGGCTGGCGGCGTCTTTGAGCTCATTGGCAAGATGGATAAGACCTTGGAGAAGTTGGAAGCTCGGCTTGGCGGGAATTGATCACAAATTCGTCTGATTGGAGTCGCCATTGATGAACCAGAGACTGAAGGCAGACGGAAAATTACTGAGTCTGTCTGTTTCCAATATAATTGTTGATTCTATAGTCTGGCCTTGACAGGGCGGTTGGGCCGATCGCTCTGGTCTCAATCTCCCTGGTGGAATGTAAACAAGGTGACTCTGTCCCCACTAACCCTCCCCTCTCAGGAACATCTGTGGACCTGTTTTCAGAACTGACCCAGGTAGATCTGCAGGTACATCTGTAGATAGATCTACACATAGATCTGTAGATAGATCCACATGCATGAGACCAGCCTTCCAAACCCGGGCTTCTCTGACAGGACGTAACGGGGGCTGCGGTTTTGGCGTGGACCCGGTCCTGGTCCAGTTCCTGGGGTCTAACCGGGCCTCTCTCTTCCAGGGTGGGCCAGCAGCACCTGGTCCATGTCTGGTTCCAGGTCTGGTTCCTGGTCCAGGTCTGGTTCCTCTAACGTGTCTCCTCTCCTCCAGGGTGGGCCAGCAGGACGTGGACGTCAAACTGTCGGGTCATTTCATCAAGGAAATCCACTGCGTCTTCATCAGCGAGACCAACGACCAGGGAGAAGGTTGGTCCCCGGTTCCTGGTCCGGTTTAGTTCCTGGGGGAACCTGGAGTCCTCCTGGAACTAGGAACTAGTAGTAGTAGTAAACCTTTATTTTACCAGGCAAGAATTGCTAAGAATACATTCTTATTAAAGTTATTCTATGCAACTTCTGAGAGCTAGCAAGATTTGAAAGTGGCGCCTCCTCTAAGCCCCGCCCCCTCCTCCCCCTCCCGTCAGCGCTCCGTCCACAAACGCCCCCACAAACACGAACTCGCATTATTAAACATTTTGTACAGCACATTTACAGCAAA